>NW_027419577.1:0-32403 GCF_009905375.1 Apium graveolens | reverse complement strand
TTTCATAGAGTTTTAGGAACTGATCTTGCAATATATGTGAAGTAATTGGTGTTTGAAATGTTAATGAACTAACGTAGTTAAAACCGGAATCGTTACGTGTATAATCGTCATAATGTTTGATTGTATTTAACACTGTTTTAAAGCACGTTTTTAAACTGTGAAATCAATATTTTTGAATACCAATGGAAATGACTGTAAATTACTTGGTTTCTAGTTTATAACCATACAAAATCGTGTCGAGACGATTTACGAATTAGGAGAAAAGTTCATTTTAGTGAACGTAGTCGAGAAAACCAAACTGCTACCTAGTGCTGATTTTGAAGCTATAATTGAGGCTCTTAAACATTGTTTAAAATTATGAAACTTCTCCAGTAACTGAGACATACAGGGAGGAAGTCCCATTTCAAATTTGAGCTAAAAATATTAGTTCTTAGATCTTATAAAAATATCAGAGCGAAGGTCCGCAAGGAGACAATACAAAAAATAACCACGTCGTAGCCACTTCCTAGAACTACTATTTCGGGATTTTCACCCCTCTTCCCAGAAAACCATTTTCAATTATTTTGTTCTAATTTTTTTCTAGATCGTGCACGCGTAAATGTTGCTTCGATTGAGTAAACGGTTTGAGAGAAATTATTAATTTAGTGAAAGCGGTATGAATTGTAAAACTCCATAGTTGACCAAAATTTTAAAATATTGTTCACTTATTTAAATTCATATTTTCAAAATGAAACTTTTATGATAAATATTACTAACACTCAGGAAGCTCCTTGAGGGGTTTCGTATTAAATTATTAATTTTCCCATTTATTAAAAATATTAGAGTGCGAGTTGCACAATAGTAACATTCGATAAAGTCAACTCTAGAAGACCAGTTTGACCGTCCATTACGAACAAGGGTTGATAGTTATTTCGAGTAGATCGAATATCGAAGATTGTAAAGTATTACACTTATTAGTAAAATAATACATTGATGAGATTAGGAATACTGATTAAGATTATGATATGTGTTGATTACAAACTCGGATCAAGTGGAAGTCGAAAAGCGTATCTTGGACTTCAAGCAAGTTTTCAAACCCTATCTTTAAGAACTGTTGTGTGGTGGTTATTTTTTTAAAATAGTGAAATATATGCATGATGAATGTTTTACGATGTTTTTCAAGTTGATATATATTGAATCATAGATATGATAATTTTGGTATGGTAAAAATATCGAATTTGAAATGATGTATTTAGACCGAGTGTTAGTCGGTATCAGTTAATAAAAACCCGGAAATATTCCGGACATATTTATAATTGAGAATATATGCTAGCGAGTAGCGTGGTGTTATATATTATAGATCGAGAGTCGGTCGGTATAAATATTTAAAAAATCCAGAAATATTCTGGAGATATTAGGGGAGAGTAAAGTCCGTATCTGTTTTATTCCAAGTGACTCGATGTCCCCTTACGAACTATTAAATACCTCGAGCTTTATTAAAACGATTTCCAAAGATCGTATTCCCTCAACTTATATTATTTATTTGAGCGATGAATATTATTTTGAATATTCATTTAAAAGAAGAAGTATTCTTAGACGATTACTTAATTATTAATTTCAAAAATTTAATATTTTGTTAATATTTTATTAATATTTAATTAATTACTTAAACATAAATCAATTGAGGATTACTATTTTAAATTTTCATTTAAAAATAGATTATTCGAGGTTTAATTATTTAATAATTATTAATTAATTATTAAATATTTATTTAATGATTTAATATGATTTAAAAATCATAAATCTCATTTTTAAATACTTTCTGATTATCTGAAAATCATTCTTGTACTTTCAGATCATCGAAAAATATTATCTCAACATGTTTTAAAAAATTGACTATAGTGTCAAAATAAACTCCCCCTTAAATATTTATTTGTTAACAACGGTCAACTCACATTATCATAATATTTCGTCCAAACATTCTCGGAAGTATGTATATATATATTCGGTGTGTACCTATCAACAACAATATGCTTGGGGAACAATATAAATTCCATATATGATAGGATTCTTAAAGGACAAGGGAGGGGGTAGACTCCAGTACTTTGCGTACTGGGGAGACTACTAATTTAATTCCGCATGAAAAGGTACCATGTATACTGATGAACATGCGAAGAATGCAAAATATACCCGGGAGGAAGGGGAAGCATATAAAGCCCAAATGCGGCTAGGGTGACAACCGGGAATAAGAAAGTAGTCCTTCTACATGTTGAGAATAATAAATATTTACTATTATACAACTGATTCATCTTATCTCGGGGGCTGTGGTGAATGTCGTATTCTTCCAATTGGAATTGATAAGCAATACCGTAACCCAAGCTTAGGTGATGGGCTTACTTGAAAGGTATTTGCAGAATTATTAAGTCAATCAAAGACATAGTTTTGGAAAAGTGTGTATCACTAGGAAAACTACTTTTGAATAAATATATGCCCTTTTACGGATTAATATAAATTCTTTAACTTCCTTTTCGTACTATTGATTATTATGGCTGAGCATTATTGCTCACTCATGTTTTCTTTGAAATGTCACAACACAACAGATAATCAGTATGCCGGTGTGGGACTTAGTCGCTTGCAATCGTGGGGAGAAGCCCTTGTAACTTTATCTCAGGTGGATCGGAGTAATCAGATAGGTATAAGATATTAGCATTAATTATTGTAACTTTATGTAGAGGTTACGAATAATTGATCGGATTCCTGTTTAGTACATTTGAGTTGTAATAAAAGTAGATTAAATTTTTTACATCATTTTTAAGGCTATAACTTGTGTATGTGTATGTGTGAGATTATGGGTCTGTGATATAGAATTATTGGATTATTGAGTTAATACAAGTTACACATGATCGAAGGATTGTGTGACTACTCATATACCTAACCCCGGATTTGGGGGCATTACACTGATACCCAAAGCTCACCTATTGAATTTGTTTATTCTAAAATTGCAAAACCTCTAATGGTGTGTAGGGTACACACATGGCACATACCATCTCAACTGTTGAGCATGTGCCTTCTCAAAGTCAATTTGATATGGCTCATGTGAATGTGGAGTCACAACTCCACTCTCTGCAAATTATATTTGAAACAACAACATACAACTCACCATCTTCTCCAATGTATGTCGATTTAATATCAACTTCTCAAACTTATTCTCCATCTCTTAGATTCATGAAGAAGCCCCGCATTGAAACTGATACTCATCATCTTCTAGATGATTTGTTGGAGCATGAGTCATTCCTTTCAGTCACTAGTGGTGAATCTGTGCCCTTAAATGTCTCATCCATCTACATGGATTTCACTCTAGTGACAACTTCAACTATTATCTCTTTCTCTTCATCAATGGTTATCTCTCAGCCATCGATAAGTGTTAGTCCATCAAGGCTTAACAGCATAGCCAATGATAGCTCCAATTGTTTTATCAACGGCTACCACTCAGCCGTTAATAAGTAGTCACTTAACAATTCCAAGAATATTTTTCCCAAAACAGATTTATTCAACTCCAAGCTTCTTCACAATTTCTCTGAGGCATGATCTTCTTGATCTTCTTCTAGAGTTTATTCTTAGGCTTGAGACTATATACAGAAAAATACTTCAGTCTAATGTTTGATACTTTTACAGACTCAAGTAATATAGTATAAAACATAAATTTTGATTATCATACAACTAATTCTTAGGGCTGTCAATTTGACTTAGTCTTGTTATAGTACAAGCATGTCTTGCACAACAATCTCCCTCAATTTGTGAGAAGATTGCTTATCATAAATTCATGCCTGGTAACAAGACTAACCCCAAGTTATAATGAACAATGAAACATTACATACAAAATTGACAGAAATACAACTTTTATATATTAAGTGAGTTCTTGAGTTTGCAAGATACATTCATCAGACAAATTTCTCATCTCCTGTTTCTTTTCCAATGAGGTCCTTTAACTCTACAACTACTTCCAGTCCCTCTATGATTGGTGTCCCTCTTAGAGATTCTACAAGCTTGAGCTTATCCTCTATTAGATAACTGTTCAAGAAACCAACCCTAATTCTTGAGAATCTTCCAACCTTTATGTCTAGGAATTGTCCATCCTTGGTAATTCTGATCAACCCCTTTGCCGCGAGTTCTTCAATTTTTTGTATAAACATTTCTATCTCCTCAATATACTTTCTTTCCTTCTCCTCTCTTTCAGCCTTTTCCCTTGCTCTTCTCTCTTTCCTTACTATCAACCATACAACCAATACAGATCTCCATGCCATAGTACCAGTATCCTTGTCCTTCAATAAGCTTATCACCCTTTTAATCTCTGTGGGTGAAAATGTGTCCATTAAGTTTCTGCCAAGGAATCTAAAGGATCCATCCTAATAGTATATTCTTACTTCCCTTAATGATACAACCCAAACTTTGAAAGTAGTCTTCATCTGTGATGCACCAGTTCAGAGGTAGAAGATCTTTTTGATTGAAACAGTTCCAGATGGCCCTTTCAGTTACTTGCAGTTTCTTTGGTTTCCTCCCAACATATTTGTTATAAATTTTGGTTGGTGGCTTAATAGAAGGTAGGTTTGAGATTTTTCTTAGAAAGGTTTGGCTTGAGGTGATTGGTATTATCAGTAAGGTGTTAGCAGTTTGTTTGTACAAAAATGTGGGCTTAGAGGATTGAGCTTGATTGATATGGATTTATAGGGTTTTATTTTGTGGTTCTGAACTATCTTCCTTCTTCTTCTTTCTGATCTCTTCACTCTTCTTCTTATCTTCACCGTTCTTCCCTTCTTCTTTCTTCTATTTGCTACCATTTGCTCTAGAAATTTGACTTAGATTTGAGCCAGAAGGTGGTTGATCATCTTGCTTCTGCTCATCATCATCATTGTCATCCTTTAAGTTGAACTATGAAATTGGCAACATGGTCTCTGCATTTTGAAGGTATCTCCTCAAGATTCTGATTATTTCCTCATCTTCAGGTTTCTTGTTTATCTTGGTCTTGAGGTCAGATTCAAGGGTCATTATCACTTTCACATTATTTCTTACACAATTCTTTGGAACTGTGAAGAATCAGCAATTTCTGGATTGTGAACAGATGTAGGAAATTCTCTTGCTTAGATAAAGATAGGCTTCAGGAAAAACAGCTATCTGGGAATTCTTGAGTTCCTTTAGCAGTTAGGTGTCCTTTGGAATCAATGTATGTACTTTGTCAATCATTACATCCATCTCATATGCTCTCAATTTTTGAAGATTGGAAAGAGACACTTGTAGACATCTGTCCAGGCCACCGTCATTCACATTTGAAATAATCCTTTTCTCCAGAAAATTATCAACTTTGACAATCACCACTCTGATAAGGTCGATGTTGTTGTTCAATGCTCTTTTGTAGGTTACATAGTTGTTGTGAAGAGACACTCTTAAGACTAACATAAGTTCATTAAATTCTTGATCTTGATAAGATCCTTCTGCAGTTATTAGATTATGTCTTTCCCAACATCTATAGATTATTGAGCTTTTGAAGAGCTTTGACCAGTGTGATTTGATGTCAATTTTCTAGTCTCCTTTGATTTACCAGCATCCTTGGATTATTAAATCCTAGCTTCTATCTCCCCCTTAGTCTTGGTGACAGGCATGAGTAGGGGAGTTGGTATTTCTGGCCTCACAGCCTCAGGAAGTGCAGGTAAAGGAACATTAAGAGCACCCATGATAGCTCCCATTTGAACTGAGTTCTACATCTGAAGGTGTTTGCGGGAGTCTACCAAAGCCTTGATGTCATTTTGTTGACTCTGTACCAGAGAAGTGAGAGCTTGCACCTGAATTGTGAGTGAATCATTGGATGACTGCAAAGCTGAAACTTGTTGTTGGAGAGATTGAAGTTGAAGATTTGATGATGTTGCAGATTGTGGTTGAGAACTTGAGGAGATTGAGTTGCCAAAAGTAGCTTGCATAGTCTCTTTGATTCCTTCCATGAGAAGTAGTGAAGCCTCATATCTATTTTGGTGGAGCTGATTCAACTTGAGTTTTGTATTATTGGAACTTGCAATATGTTGTTGAACAACCTCATGTGTGATGACTGAGAATTTTGCGATGTAATTAAGTGAATAAAGTAAGATTTATGTGAAATGATTATAATTATGTGATTAAGTGTTGATTAATTGTCTTTACTGTATATTAGAATCTAGGAGTGTAAATAGAAGCGTTCCAATTTAAAGAGTCAGCTTAGGAGTTAAGCTGTGTTGTCGGGCCGTCAGGTAGAACGGAACCCGTCCTAAAAAGGGGGTAAGATATTTAAAATGTGAACTATGTGTTATTATGTGAAATAAATGTTAAAGTAAAATATTGCATCCTAGTGACGTGTCGGTCGATAATGAGAAGCGTAATTGAAACGCTGAGCGTCAAGCCGTCAGGCTGAACGTGACCCGATACGCATAAAAAAGAATAAAGATTAAAGAAGGACAAATTTTCTGGTCAGACATAAGTTGTGATGTGTTCGTATGTGTGTTTGTTTGTCCATGTGCATGATTACGCGATCTATTGACATTTATATGAATTTAAGGGAATTATTTGATTTAAATAAGTTTTATTTAACCTTCGCGTATTTTTATAAAATTATCTGAGTAAGATAAAGGCATGAGATTTGTTCTGTTATCGTCACAATAGTCCTAGAGACTTTCTAAAAATGATAGACGGATTTATTTCATGATCGTTATTTTTAAAATGATTTTTATGTGATTAATACTATTATTAGCACAAACTTGTAAAAATCGTATAAAATCAACCGTACGCTCAAAAGTCTATTGTGAGTAATGGTTGGAAAGCTAATTTTGAGATCTACATTTTAAAATTGTCAATCGCTATAATTTTCAACTTTCTGAGAGAGATATATTTATTATTCCACCAATATTCTATGGGAGTAAAAAGAGAAAGGAAAATCAATTTAAAAAAGGGAATTAATAAATTATTAAATTACCCTTGTCCTTATCATTTATAAACTCATTTCTCCCCCCTTCCTTTTCTTTCTTTCTCCCGTGAACACTTTTCTCTCTTTCTCTCTCTTTCTTCCTCACTGTCTCTCGGTTACTCTCTCTCTCTCTCGGCTCTCTTCTCTCTCTCAGTATACCTCTTGTTCCTTTGATAAATCTCACCAATTCTTCCCAAAATCTCTTGATAAACACATATATGTAGGTAGAAGAATGTGCATGTGTGTATATCCACTTGCATGTAGAGGTGTATGCTTGATGTGTGTGTGTTTACCCGAGAGCTTCTCAGTTCTTGTTGTTCTTGTTGATATCATCTTGTTTAAGCATGATTCTTTGCAAATGATTGGTATATGAGATGTGCATCTTAGTTGTTTTGAGGAATTAACGGAAAAACGGGGGTTTCGTGGTTGGACACCCTCGAATAAGGGCACCACCATGAAGCCACCGCCACCGGTGATGAACTCCGGTGAACCAGTGGTGAGTGATGATGCTATAACTGAGCTCTATCATATATAAATCTTATCTTTGGTGATTACATGTAGTGATTTGTTTAGAACCCGAATGGGTTTTTGATTTCTAAAAGTTAATGAGTTGATTATTGTTGATTTAAATGGTTTTGGATGTTTATTCTTGGATGTCGATGATGGATTAGAATGATTAATGATTTAAGGATTGAGAAAAAAATTTGCATGTGTTATTTCTTGAAAACCCGAATGGAATCTTGATTTTTAGAAGATCAAAATGATTTTTAGTAATGGAAATGATTTGTTGATGTTTATCCTTGGAAATTATTGGATAATTAGAGTGTTTGATAGATAAATTATTTAGATGGTTGTATGCATGTCTTGATTGTTGGAAATTCGAACAAAGTTGTATTTCTTTTGAGATTTAAGTATGTTGATTGATAAAAATGATTTTTATGATTGTTTTAAAGGCATTTGGACTTGTATAGTTGATTGGATGCTTGAAAAATCAAAATTGAGGATTGCATGTTGAAGATTTTGGTTTGAAATTGTACTAATAAAAGGGAAAATTGATTTTTATGACTTGATCTTGGTATAATCTAAGTTTAACTAAGAAGAATAAGATTACATGTTGATTTAAAAGAGGAATTGATGATGCATGTCATTGCTTGGTTGTCGAATTATGATTTGTGGTTAAGGCCGAATGGATTATAACATTTAAAAAGGTCAAATTCTAATTTAAGTGCTTGAATGGATCATGAAGATTAATTAGGGATTGTATGTGAGATTTTCGCCTAATTTGCTATATTTGGTTCGAATTTAAGTATAAAAGAAAGGGAATGATTGATTTGTGTTATCTATGGTTGTCGTGTTGGTTTAAAGATAACTTTAGGGTCGTTATTATAAGTTTTGTCGTTCGTTTATTCGTATAAGGATTTTAAGTATAAAGAGTTATGTGTACTAATATAAAGTATGATTTGACTTCGAGTTGAGATAAGGATGTTATAAGTCGAATGTCGAGTTTATATAAAGGTGTAAAGGTTAAGAATAAAGTATATGATGTGTGATGTGCTATGTGCTTATGTGTATAAGCTAAACTCGTATATTTGAGTCAAGGGTATAATCGAGCCATCGTAATGAGTGATCGTTCCGGGAACGAGAGTTGAGAAACTGATTAAGGTTGTGGTTTTTATTGTAGATTCGGAGCGTGAGGGCATTCAGGCTAGGAAAGGAAAGGGTATACTAGGTGGCGGTAGTTCAACCTTCAGGAAAGCAAATTCAGGCAAGTAACTCTCATTACTTGTGAAAATGGTTATAGAGAGGTTATTGTTCATACCTTGTGGAGTATGGAACTGTTAATGACTTGAGATACCCTATCTTTGATCTTGATAAACTGCTATTGATAAGCTTATTGATTCAACCCTTTGGTAACCTGTCTTTTATGTTCAAGTTATTTGTTAAGCCATGAACTGTTATACCTTTACGAACCCTTTGTAATGATACCTTATTTCTTGATCACCCTATTGATCCTTGAAACAGATATTTATCCTTCTAATTTAAGTATCTTGTTATCCCTGATTCAAAATCCTTAGAGTTGTTCCTTGCTTGTCTTTGAATCACTTCCTTAACATTATTTTCTTGAAATTTGACTTAAGAATGAGTTTCGACTCGAAAGAGTCTGAATGATTTCATATTCTTGGTAATGATAAAATGAATTTAGAAAAACCTACTTTTTCCAACTTAAGGTTTTCCAAATGAATTCTTGATGGATTGGATTGGGACGTAAGAGGCTAGTGGGACTAGTCCAGTCATGGTAAGAGGCTAGCGGGGCTAATCCAATTTAAGGCTGAAATTATGCCGATTGGTACCTTAAAGACCGGATGGAGGTCGGTACGGGCTGATCACCCGTATTATAATGAAATGAAAAGATAAAGTGATCCAATCAAGGGTTCTATATTGATTATTTAAAATGGAACTGAAACATCCTGTTCAGTAATTGGTTCTTGAAAAATAGAAATGGTTTATATTTCTTTGAAAATAGTTGATTGTGATATTGTGAAGCTTAAAGCTCGTGAACCCTGATTTTACTCTGTTGATCATATAATTGGTTTCATATAGTGAAATATTATTTCTTTCCTTTCCGAAAGATCTGTTCTGATCCTTTAACGATTTGTGATAAATGTCGGCTTTCACCCTGCTTCGAGCCTTGTTTCTTGAAAGCCCCACATTTTTCCTTCACAACCCTTCCTTAACCCAAAGATGAAATCTGCCACCTAGAACAAATAAAGTAGAATGCCCTGAGATTGGTAAAGTAAATTGTGGATTTCATATCATAGAACTGCTTTATATTTACTTGCTAAGTTTTATACTCATATATTTTATTTTAATCTAACCATGGCAGTTAAGCAAGAAGATGGCCAGGCTTAGGCGCACTGCCCGTAAGAGCGTACCTGGTGGTCCCTATCGTGTTGAGGGCTTCCGGTTGCCAGAGAAGGTAGCGGTATTTTTGAGTGAACAAGCGCTTAGAAGGAAAATTGTAAAGATACAATGGGTTATCTGTCGGTTCCAAGCCGGGATTGACTATGTATATTTAAAATTATTTTGGGGTTATACGTTATATTTTATGATTGGTAGTTGTAATCTTGTCTCATACTTTATCCTGTTTGATCATGTTGGTAGCTAATCGGGGTTTATGTTTATTTAGTTATTAGATTAAAGGTGTGTGGGTCCTTATGTCCTAACCCCGAGATTGAGGGCGTCACAAGTTGGTATCGGAGCTACAGGATCTAGTCCCTGAGACAAGTTAGACTTAAAAGGGAATTTTGGGTATATATTTATATCGCGAGAGAGTTCGACTCATTTAGAATTGAGTTAGACTATTAGGTATACCATAAGGAAAGTGTGTAATAGTGGAAGTGAGAACTAGAGTTAGGGTGTGAGTTAGCTGGAACCTTTATTTAACCCTAACATTGTTTCTTGGTAGTTGTTTTGTGTTTTCTCTCAGGGTCCCAGTAGTGGTAGTGACTCATATTCAGAGATTAGTTTGACCGGTACCCTAGTGGACCCCATTCCACCCTCTCCAGAGGAGCCTATATAACGACTCGAATACTTTTATATTATTTAAAAGTGTAATTATTAAATGATTAATTAAATAAAATATGTGTATTGGTTTTGACCGCTATGTGTTATTTTATTATTATCTATGTGTGATTTTTGGTGCATAGGGTGGTTCGCGTAACTAATTATTGAGCTGTATTATTTTTGTTTCACTTCTAAAAAAGTGTTTTATTGTCATACCCCCAACTTAAACAGCAAAATAAATATAGCTATTACAATATTTTAAATGAAGAATACACAACCAACTCCAAGATCTTACAGTTTAGGGTTTGGAACAGCCCAACACTACCAACTATTACATCTGATTACAAATACCGAGTCCTCACACAACTATTATTACTTATTCTACCTGAGCTCGAACATAAGCATCAGCATCACAGGTCTTACGGGCAGTCTGCTTGAATCTAACCATAGCTGCTAGCTGTAATATCAGGGTAAAGCAAGAAGTGAGCCAAAAGCTCAACAAGTGCTAACAGTACGACACAAAACATAAATTGAGATATACTTTTAAGAATGACAATGGAAAGTCATAACCAAAGGTAACGAGAGATAAAAACTATGTGAGATGGCATCATTTTGCTTGCATCAAAACAATTTTAAATCATGTCTTAATCAAAATCATTTTATGACGCTACGGATTACAGCCGGTGATCAGCCGCGAAGTAATCCCGAACCTCGCTGGGTTCTAAAACATTATTGGGAATCCCTAGGCAACTTTTAAGCCTAATATAAGTGTGGAAAGGACTCGCGTCTCAGTCCAGATCCACCATTCAAAGAAAACATTTATCCCCCTTTGGGACTGAAAAATCCACATTTTAATCATTTTAAAAACTGATGCCGATTTATGACAAAATCTGTTTTGACTGTAAACATTTTTATCAAGGGATTATAGATCAACTTGAAACAATAGAAATATGACACTAAATCTCAGGGCCATGATCCACTAGACTTTACTATAATAGGGTAATTGAGAGGTTTCCATAAACAAGAACTTTGACAAGGAAATTGAGCAAGGCTATTGGATAATATGAAAGAATAATGCCAAACTAGGCTTAAAGCAATGGTTGTAGACAAGGTATAGGTATTAGAACATCAAGAAGATAAGCATCACTGGTTCCAAATAGGATAGAGGTGTTAAAATATAAAGAAAGTGATCATCAGCTCAAGATATAACAGGGTATCAAGCTTTAGGGTAAGGATAGGGTTATCAAACAATTATGAATGAATTTAAGAAATGATTGGCTTTTAAGTATCAAGATAAAGTTTCTATCGAGGTTATTTCAAGAGTTGAATCAAAGCATCAGGGTGCAATATCAAGATTTCTCAGGGATCAATAGCATGATAATCAAAAGGATCAATAAAGTATTATAACAAATCTCTATTTTATCATGGCATCCATTACTTTGGTATACTATCATGGTATGACTTTTGATCTACTTGCAATAAGTACTTGAGGGTTCATGGCATTTCTATATAATTCGAAGATAAACATAAGATACGCTTGATTTAAATATATCAAAATGACTCAGGATAGTTGCATCGATATATATATGAACTGATTTTAGTAAATACGAAGGTCAAATTAAATAACTTACCTTGAGATAGGCTGGTCTGGTCTGACTAGTAGGAGCAACTGGAGCTTCACTCGACTTTTATGGCAAGTTTTCCCTCGTCTCGAGATCCTACATAAATAATAATAATCCTCATTATAATATATTATTACCATCTTAACCTATTTACAACCCGAAATTAAACACGGATGGCACTTAGGCCTATATGCACTTAATTTATATTCTCCTTTAAATTATAATTGCGCACACACATAGCCACATATTCACATATCATATATTAACATCAAATAACACCATATATACCATAATGCAACATTAGGCTTGGATGATCTCGACTCACCACTTAAGTCACTTGGTCGCTAAACTAGACAAGGTCTTCTAATTTTGGCTTCCTAACTCGATGTGCCTTTCCTAAATTATCCAAAACCTATTGACCCTCACTTGTGCCTTTTGCTCTACTGACCTTATACTATCTTACAACTATGGTGGTCGACCTAATACTCACTTCTAAGTGTTCTAAAACTATGTGATAAGTGATAGTGCTCACTGGTGCAAATTTCAGAATGACAACTATGGTTTCTTGAGTACATTAGACACTCTTAAACTACAAATTTTCCTTCAAAACTTTTTCACAAGACTCTCCTGACCTAAGGGCATCTCACAAGCTTGATGTGGCTCAAGGGCCTGGCTTGGGCCTTCTTGGGCCTAAGCTAAAAGTCCAAGGTTCCCCTGTTTTTCTGGGCAGAAAACGCCCTGACTTGAATTAACTTGTGACACATGGTTCTAGCTCATATACTATGAACTATGGTTGGAAAAACTTCTCTGACATACCCTCTAACTAAGGCCCAATTGGGCCTAATGAGGGCCTACCCATGACATGGTCAAATCTCCCTATTTCTAAGTTGCAACAAAACTGCCCCCTGCTGGACAGATTTTGTGATTCCAATACTAACTTCTGGTAGCTTGGGCCTCAAAGTGCACACCAATGACATGGTCAAAACTCACTCTAAACCTCAGGGTGCTATACTGATTTTTCTGCAGAAACTATAACTCTCATTTTCCAAGGTTTTGACTTGATAAACTCAACTAACAATAACTCAATGCTTAAACCAAGACTTATACATGGTAATCTACTGAACTAACTCCCTTATTCTCAAAATAAACTTGGGTGAGATCATCCATGCCCAAAAACAACAACATGCAACTAAATATATAACATGCAACTCATGGAAAGCACATAACAAGATTTCGGCTAGGCATAAAGTTTTAAATGCTTGCAAAATCGACTTGCACCTAATACTCATCCTTAATAATCATGAAATATAACTTCTTTTAAGTATTAACAAGAAATTTATCATGGAAACAATCTATTTTAAGCACACATATTTCGAATTTATAGATTTTTAAACATAACTACATGATTTCGAAAAGAGTAGCATGCAAAACATGGTTGATCATCATTTTAATGTCTCAAAACTAACATGCATGGCTAAACATAAATATATAATGAAATTTCAGTAGCATGCAAAGGATTTTAAAGCATGATATCTCCATAAAACACTTAGTTAGCACATATACATAATATATCTCATAGAGAGCTCTTGAATTCACAAGAATCAAGAGTTTCTCTTTGGAGATCATATAAGAACTACACATGCATCCATGGAACTTCAACTTCCAAGTCACAAAACACTTGGAAAGTATATAAGATGAATGTAGGTAAAAGATTTACACTTGAGAAGATGAAGAATGAATTGAAAAATGGAAGGGGGGTGGGGAATTGCCCTTCGGCCGAGAGCAATGTGGGAGGGGGAGGAGAGAAAATTTGTGGGGTATTGGAGTGTGGAATGAGAATGACCTCTCCCACTTTGATTTCTTTATTTTATGCTATTTGGTTTACAAATGATGAGTGGAAGTGAGAACTTACAAAAATGTCCCTTGGTTAAAGTTAGGCCATTTTGCATGCAAGGCTAAGGTAGTAATTTGGTAATAATCAAATGAGTTAGTGGGGTTGGAAAAGTCTTGTTTGCCCTTTGAGAGAATAGAAGGGTGATTTGCATGCATGGTCTCTTATGTAATTTGATAAATATGACAACTAAAATTTATAATGATTTATTTTTATAAAATAAAATACAAGTTCAAAAATTATAAAATTTATACCATAAAATAACTTGGATTTTTAGAGACTTTATAAAATCATTTTCAAAATTTGTGAACAAAATACCTTTTAAAAGAAATTTTTTCCAAAGCTTAGAATATTCCTTATAAATCAAAAATAAAGAAATTAAATAAACTCTTGCTTTGAAAAATCATATACTACACAAAGCAAATTTATAATGCAGAAACTTTCACTCACACTAGCGTACAATCATTGAATATATTTTCATTTGACTTTAACATTATACCCAATCCACAAATAATATTACATAAAATGCCGGTCGTAACATTCGCTCCCCCTTAAGGGATTCTGTCCCCAGAATCTAAGAGAAAAGATGAGGATGCCGGGAACGCATATCAGACTCTAACTCCCAAGTCGACTCTTCGACCTTAGGGTTCCTCCAAAGTACTTTTACTAACTTTACTGACTTATTTCTAAGACTCTTTACTTGCCAGTCGAGTATTTTAACCGGTTGCTCCACAAATGACAGGTCTGCCTGAATTTCTACAGGTTCATATTCTATCACATGGCTAGCGTCAGGATTGTACTTCTTAAGCAACGACATATGGAACACATTATGCACATGCCGATACTGAGGTGGTAAGGCCAACTCGTAGGCTACCTTTCCCACTTGACTCAAAATCTCAAAAGGACCTATGTATCTAGGTGCTAACTTCCCTTTCTTGCCAAATCTTATCAACCCTTTTCTAGGTGACACCTTCAGCAACACAGCTTCGCCAATTTGGAATTGAACGTCCTTACACGCTGGATCCGCATACTTCCTCTGTCTATCTTGAGCAGCAAGCAACCTTTTCTGAATTAACTTGACTGAATCATGCAACTGTCGTACCAAATCTGGGCTGAGAATTCTTCCTTCTCCTACTTCATCCCAACTTGTTGGTGATCTACACTTTCGCCCGTATAAAGCTTCGTATGGTGGCATGCCGATACTAGAATGATAGTTGTTGTTGTAAGAGAATTCAATCAACGGCAAATGGTCATCCCAACTTCCTGCAAAATCGATTGCACAACTGCGCAACATATCTTCAATTGTTTGAATTGTCCTTTCACTCTGGCCATCAGTCCGCGGGTGGTACGCCGTGCTCATATTCAACTTCGTGCCAAGACATTCCTGAAATTGCTTCCAGAATCTCGAGTTAAATCGGGGATCTCTGTCTGAAATTATTGATATGGGTACTCCATGCCTTAGTACGATTTCGCGCATATACAGATGAACCAACTTGTCCAGTGACGACTTCTCATTTATTGGAAGGAAATGCGCCGACTTCGTAAGACGATCAACTATAACCCATATTGCGTCATGTCCGGATTTCGTTCGCGGTAGTCCTACTATAAAGTCCATAGCGATATTTTCCCATTTCCATTCTGGAATCTTCAGGGGCTGAATTAATCCGCTTGGTCGTTGATGTTCTGCCTTTACTTTCTGACAAGTATAGCACTTCGCAACCCATTCTGCCACGTCTCGCTTCATATTTGGCCACCAAAAGTTCTTCTTTAAGTCTCGATACATCTTGGTACTTCGCGGGTGGATTGAAAATTTCGAATTGAGGGCTTCATGGAGGATCTCATTCTTTAATTCAGGTACATGGGGAATCCATATTCTGGATGAAAACCTTAGTATCCCTTGCTCATCCCTTTGAGTATTAATCTCCTCTCCAGATAACTGATTCTTCTCTTTTTCCATTACTTCCTCTTGACACTTCTTTATCTTTTCCACTAGTGTTGGCTGAATGGTCATTGCATGACAAACTTCCTCAACTTTTCCATAAGCACAAAGTTCCAATTCCAATTTTTTTCGATTTCTCCAATTAACTCTTTTGATGTTATCAACATATTCAATCTCTCCTTCCTACTCAGAGCATCGGCCACTACGTTCGCCTTTCTAGGATGGTAATTTATCGAACAGTCATAGTCCTTGATCAGTTCCAGCCATCTCCTCTGCCTCATATTGAGCTCTTTCTGAGTAAAAATGTACTTTAAACTCTTGTGATCCGTGTAGATTTCACACTTCTCTCCATAGTGGTAATGTCTCCAAATCTTAAGTACGAACACTATGGAGGCTAGTTCCAAGTCATGCGTCGGGTACTTTAACTCATGCGGCTTCAACTGTCTTGACGCATATGCGATCACTTTACTGTGTTGCATCAACACACAACCCAAACCCTTATGTGAAGCGTCGCTGAATATTACAAAATTCCCTTGATCATCTGGAAGTACCAACACCGGAGCTGTTACCAACTTTCGCTTTAACTCTTGAAAGCTATCTTCACATTCTGCACTCCATTCAAACTTTGATTCTTTCTGGTTAACTTGGTCAATGGCGTGGCAATCTTCGAGAAATCCTTGACGTATCTTCTATAGTATCCGGCCAATCCTAGAAAACTTCGCACTTCCGTAGGAGTCTTTGGCCTCTCCCAACTCATAACTGCCTCAATCTTTGCCGGATCCACTTTAACTCCCTCATTTCCAATAACATGCCCCAAAAATTGAACTTCCTTTAACCAAAACTCACATTTGGTGAACTTGGCATACAACTTCTCTTGTCGGAGTATCTCCAATGCTATCCAGAGGTGTGCTTATGTTTCTTCTTCCGACTTAGAATAAATAAGGATGTCATCAATAAATACCACGACAAATTTGTCCAAATACTTCTTAAATACTCCGATTCATCAGATCCATAAATGCGGCCGGAGCAGTTGGTCAATCCAAACGGCATTACTAGGAATTCATAATGCCCATATCTGGTCCTGAATGCGGTCTTAGGAATATCTTCTTCTTTGATCTTTAATTGATGGTATCCCGATCTCAGATCAATCTTCGAAAAGCATTTTGCTCCCTTCAACTGATCAAAAGGTCATCTATCCTTTGTAGCGGGTAGCGGTTCTTGATCGTCACCTTATTCAACTCCCGGTAATCTATGCATAGACGCATACTCCCATCTTTCTTCTTTACAAACAGAACAGGTGCTCCCCATGGCGACGTACTTGGTCGTATCACTCCTTTATCCAATAATTCTTGTAGCTGGCTCGCCAACTCTTTCATTTCTGCTGGTGCCATCCTATATGGGGCCTTTGAAACTGGTTCCGTGCCTGGAGCAAGGTTGATCTCAAACTCAATTTATCGATCTGGTGGTAAGCCTGGTAGTTCTTCAGGAAACACATGCGGAACTCACTAACTACAGGAATATCTTCCATGCTGAGGCTGCCTCTCTCTGAATCCACTACATATGCTAGGAACGACTCACAACCTTTTCTAAGCAATTCTTAGCCTGACGATTGTAAGAAATAGTTGCTCTTGCCTCTGCCCCTTAAATACTACCTTCTCTCCACTCTTCGTCTTTAAATACACTCTCTTGTCTTACAATTAATCTGAGCGCTATTCTCCTCCTAACCAATCCATTCCTAAAATTATGTCAAACTCTCCCACTTGAAGAGTATCAAGTCGGCTGAAAACTTATATCCCGAAATATCGATCTCACACTTTGGACAAAATTGATTCACAGGAATCTTCTCTTGGTTTGCATTACCACATTTACTACCTCACTCATAACCATTTGATCACATTGGAGCTATCAACAAAAGATTCTGATATGAAAGATCTTGTTGCTCCCGAATCAATCAATACTTTAGCTTTGAATTATTGAGTAAAAGTGTACCTGCTATCACCTCAGAATTCTGAACTAGCATCTTTCATCTTTAGATCGAATGTCCTTGCTGTTGCTTGCGGGTTGGTGCGGGTGGTGGAGGTAATGCCAATACCTCAAGCTGGCATGCTTGCACTGATACTTGCCACGTTCATCAGAGCTTTGACTGGTCCCTGTTGCCTTACACTCCCTAGCCATGTGTCCAGTCTTCCCACAACTTGTAGCACGTAACTCCTGGCTTCGGCATCTTGCACTCATTTGCCAAATGTCCCTTCTGATTGCACCTATAACAGGTCATGCTCAGCTTATTGCATACTCCGGGGTGCCTTCTTCACAGTGCTTGCATTCCGGTCTCTGGAACCTGTTTTCTCCAACTTGCCCTTGGCTTGCCTGGTTGTTCCTTTTGATTCTTGCCTTTTGCCCAAATTTCCCTTCTTTTGAAAATTTCCGCCCTTCTGAAAACCAATCCTCTTTACATTCCGATCTTGCGAACTTCCAGCTTCAGACTTTTCTCCATAAAATGGAACCTTCCTCTTCTTGTTATCCCTCTCTTTCCTTGACTGCATCCCATTATTCTCAATCAGAGCAGCTTTCTGTACTACTCCCGCATAAGTTTCAAGCTCAAACATAGCCACCCTATCTCTGATCCAAGGCTCCAATCCTTGCTGAAAATTTCTTTGCTTTTTCCTCCTCAGTGCTGGTATACTTTGTCACAAACCTTGACAACTCAGTGAACTTCTTCTCATACTCCAATACAGTCAGGTTCCCTTGCTTCAACTCAAGAAATTTTAGCTTCATCTGATTCTGCATGTAGTTAGGGTAATACTTGTCCAGAAATAACTTTTTAATCTCTCCCAAGAACCTGCTGAGTGACTTCCATAGCCTTTACTGATTCCCACCAATAGATGACTTCTCCCTTCAAGAAGTAAGTAGCATACGGCGTCTTCTGATCGTCTCCTACTGTACCAACTCAAAAGCTCCTTTCTTGATCCATGTGTTAGCTATCACTGGATCAGTGGTATCATGAAATACAGGTGGATTCACATTCTTGAAAAGCCTTGAAAGTGACAATTTGTCTAGGTGGGTACTGGTGGTTCAGGTGGTTGGTGTGGCTCACGGTTATCTTGGTTTTCAATTCGTTGTTGAAGAGTTAGTTGTTGTTGAGCTATAGCATTGGTTTTGCTGTTGCAAGGTTTCCAGTAGTCGAAGAATATTTGGGTCTGTGGTGAAGGTGGTTGTTGGGTTCTTCTTTTTGGGAGGCATGATCCTGAAATAAGAGTTGCGTTCAAAACAGATATGAATGATAAAATGATTCGAGGGTATCGCATGGCATTCTCATTTTCATATGGGGTCAAGTTTCCAAATTAAGCAGATATGATGATAAAAACATAAAATAACAGTTGAGAGCAAATGGAACAATAGCACATAATTATTGAAATTTTAAAGATCATAGTACATAGGATTGGGACATAGTCGGTTTTCTAAGAATAACAGGCTTATTTAAAGGAAAACGGAAACAACTGGGGATTCCATAGAGTCTGATAGTACAACAACATGAAAGGTAAATGGAAAGAACTAAGGCTCCACTCCATCTGAACGGGGCTTGGTAGTTTTTTCCTCTCGAAGCATCTTCACAATGCTTAGGAGCTCATCCGCCACCATCTGAATGACATACTGGCTTGGTACGGTCCCGGTGCGCTGGACATCTCCTCAAGCTTAGTGTTGCCGTACTGAACCAAGGTCTCAAGTCTCGCAGTCATCTGCTCCTTGGGCTTCCCTTCGTAGTTTCGGCTGTCCGGATACACGTTCTTCAGTCGGTCTATCAGTCGGTCGTACTTGCCCTGAAGCATGTCGAACTCGTGCCTCAACTCAGCATACACGGAGAAAGCAATAGTGTCGTCCGACCCGAGGATGACGAGGAATGCGCCCTTTGCTGACAACCAATAAGAGGAGTATTAATAATAATTTTACTTAACCTACTCTCTCGCATAATATCTATAACCTACACACAAATCCTATAACCTATTTGGGCTGTCCAGGGACTCTAAACCGTAGCTCTGATACCAAAACCTGTCACACCCCCAAACTTAAACAGCAAAATAAATAGATTATACAATATTTTAAATGAAGAATACACAACCAACTCCACGATCTTACAGTTTAGGGTTTGGAACAGCCCAACACTACCAACTATTACATCTGATTACATACAATACCGAGTCCTCACACACTATTATTACTATTCTAACTGCGCTCGAACATAAGCATCAGGATCACAGGTCTTACGGGCAGTCTGCTTGCATCTAACCATAGCTGCTAGCTGTAATATCAGGGTATAGCAAGAAGTGAGCCAAATACTCAACAAGTGCTAACAGACGACACAAAACATTAAATTGAGATATACTTGTAGAATGACAATGGAAAGTCATAACCAAAGGTCAACGAGAGATAAAAACTATGTGAGATGGCATCATTTTGCTTGCATCAAAACAATTTTAAAATCATGTCTTAATCAAAATCATTTTATGACGCTACGGATTACAGCCGGTGAGTCAGCCGCGAAGTAATCCCGAACCTCACTGTGTTCTAAAACATTAATGGGAATCCCTAGGCAACTTTTAGCCTAATATAAGTGCGGAAAGGACTCGTGTCTCAGTCCAGATCCCCCATTCAAAGAAAAACACTTATCCCCCTTTGGGACTGAAAAATCCACATTTTAATCATTTTAAAAACTGATGCCGATTTATGACAAAATCTCTTTTGACTGTAAACATTTTATCAAGGGATTATAAGATCAACTTGAAACACTGAAAATATGACACTAAATCTCAGGGCGATGATCCACTAGACTTTACTATATTAGGGTAATTGAGAGGTTTCCATAAACAAGACTTTGACAAGGAAATGGAGCAAGGCTATTGGATAATATGAAAGAGTAATGCCAAACTAGCCTTAAGCAATGGTTGTAGACAAGGTATAGGTATAGAACATCAAGAAAATAAGCATCACTGGTTCCAAATAGGATAGAGGTGTTAAAATATAAAGAAAGTGATCATCAGCTCAAGATTATACACAGTGTATCAAGCGTTAGGGTAAGGATAGGGGTTATCAAACAATCATGAATGAATTTAAGAAATGATTGGCTTTTAGGTATCAAGATAACGTTTCTATCGAGGTTATTTCAAGAGTTGAATCAAAGCATCAGGGGCAATATCAAGATTTCTCAGGAATCAATAGCATGATAATCAAAAGGATCAATAACATTATTATAACAAATCTCTATTTTATCATGGGCATCACCATTACTTTGGTATACTAGCATGGTATGACTTTTGATCTACATTGCAATAAGTACTTGAGGGTTCATGGCATTTTATATGATTCAAGATAAACATAAGATACGCTTGATTTAAATATATCAAAATGACTCAGGATAGTTGTAACAATGTATGAACTATTAGCAGTGAATACGAAAGTCAGGTTAAATCACTTGCCTTGAGATAGGCTGGTCTGGTCTGACTGGTAAGAGCAACTGGAGCTTCACTCGACTTTTATGGCAAGTTTTCCCTCGTCTCGAGATCCTACATAAATAATAATAATCCTCATATAATATATTCTCACCAACTTAACCTATTTACAACTCGAAATTAAACACGGATGGCACTTAGGCCTATATGCACTTAATTTATATTCACCTTTAAATTATAATTGCACACACATAGCCACATATTCACATATCATATATTAACACCAAATAACACCATAGATACCATAATGCAACACTAGGCTTAGATGATCTCGACTCACAACTTAAGTCACTTGGTCGCTAAACTAGACAAGGTCTTCTAATTTTGGCTTCCTAACTCGATGTGCCTTTCCTAAATTATCCAAAACTATTGACCCTCACTTGTGCCTTTTGCTCTACTGACCTTATACTATCTTACAACTATGGTGGTCGACCTATACTCACTTCTAAGCGTTCTAAAACTATGTGATAAGTGATAGTGCTCACTGGTGCAAATTTCAGAATGACAACTATGGTTTCTTGAGTACATTAGACACTCTTAAACTATACAGTTTTTCCTTCAAAACTTTTACACAAGACTCTCCTGACCTAAGGACATCTCACAAACTTGATGTGGCTCAAGGGCCTGGCTTGGGCCTTCTTGGGCCTAAGCTAAAAGTCCAAGGTTCCCCTGTTTTTTCTGGGCAGAAAATACCCTGACTTGAATTAACTTGTGACACATGGTTCTAGCCTCATATCCTATGAACTATGATTGGAAAAACTTCTCTGACATACCCTATAACTAAGGCCCAATTGGGCCTAATGAGGGCCTACCCATGACATGGTCAAATCTCCCTATTTCTAAGTTGCAACAAACTGTCCCCTGCTGGACAGATTTTGTGATTCTACTTGTGCACCTAACCAAATGACATGCAAACCTCCAACCAACTCCTAAAACCTTTTATATACTCCCAATACTAACTTATGGTAGCTGGGCCTCAAAGTGCACACCAATGACATGGTCAAAACTCACTCTAAACCTCAGGGTGCTATACTGATTTTTCTGCAGAAACTATAACTCTCATTTTCCAAGGTTTTCACTTGACAAACTCAACTAACAACAACTCAATACTTAAACCAAGACTTATACATGATAATCTACTGAACTAACTCCCTTATTCTCAAAATAACTTGGGTGAGATCATCCATGCCCAAAAATAACAACATGCAACTAAATATATAACATGCAACTCATGAAATCACATAACAAGATTTCGGCTAGGCATAAAGTGTAAATGCTTGCAAAATCGACTTGCACCTAATATTCATCCTTACTAATCATGAAATATAACGTCTTTTAAGTATTAATAAGAAATTTATCATGAAAACAATCTATTTTAAGCACACATATTTCGAATTTATAGATTTTTAAACATAACTACATGATTTCCGAAAAGAGTAGCATGCAAAACATGGTTGATCATCATTTTAATGTCTTAAAACTAACATGCTGTTAAACATAAATATATAATGAAATTTCAGTAGCATGCAAAGGATTTTAAAGCATGATATCTCCATAAATTCTTAGTTAGCACATATACAATAATATATCTCATAGAGAGCTCTTGAATTCACAAGAATCAAGAGTTTCTCTTTGGAGATCACATAAGAACTACACATGCATCCATGGAACTTCAACTTCCAAGTCACAAAACACTTGGAAAGTATATAAGATGAATGTAGGTATAAAGATTTACACTTGGGAAGATGAAGAATGAATTGAAAATGGAAGGGGGGGTGGGGAATTGGCCTTCGGCCGAGAGCAATGTGGGAGGGGGAGAGAGAAAATTTGTGGGGTGTGGGAGTGTGGAATGAGAATGACTTCTCCCACTTTGATTTCTTTGTTTTATGCTATTTGGTTTACAAATGATTGAGTGGAAGTGAGAACTTACAAAAATGTCCCTTGGTTAAAGTTAGGCCATTTTGCATGCAAGGCTAAGGTAGTAATTTGGTAATAATCAAATGAGTTAGTGGGGTTGGAAAAGTATTGTTTGCCCTTTGAGAGAATAGAAGAGTGATTTGCATGCATGGTCTCTTATGTAATTTGATAAATATGACAACTAAAATTTATAATGATTTATTTTTATAAAATAAAATACAAGTTCAAAAATTATAAAATTTATATCATAAAATAACTTGGATTTTTAGAGACTTTATAAAATCATTTTCAAAATTTGTGAACAAAATACCTTTTAAAAGAAAATTTTTCCAAAGCTTAGAATATTCCTTATAAATCAAAAATAAAGAAATTAAATAAACTCTTGCTTTGAAAAATCATATACTACACAAAGCAAATTTATAATGCAGAAACTTTCACTCACACTAGCGTACAATCATTGAATATTTTTTCATTTGACTTTAATATTATACCAATCCTCAAATAATATTACATAAAATTCCGGTCGTAACAAAACCACTATCATTCATGGAAACACCTTTGGCACCAATAACTATTTGGCTCTGCTTACACATCAGCAGTTTCCAAAATCCTTTCATGATATTCAGGATTTCTTACTGCAATATCAATTGGGTATCTCTTACAAATCCTACCAAGGTGTCGTACAGGGCTGTAATGCAGGTATGGAATAAAATTTTAGTTAATTAAACAAACACTGCTTTCTCTTTTAAATATAAGGGATGCAGGTATGAGGTTGATGTTGATGTCCTAGTTCAAGCCCTGAGATTGCCTGCTTGTGATGGTGCTCCTGATAACTATGCAACTGAGCAGTTGTTTGATATGGCTAAGACCCTGAGCTATAAAGGTGAAATCACAACCATTGGCAAACTAACAAGGATAAAATTGAAGAGAGAATGAAATTTCTTATTTGACTGCATCTGCAGGTGTTTCTTGAACAAAACAACAAATTTTGATGCCCTTCCATCTACTTCTCTGAAAATTGGGTACTTTCTCCTTTACTCTGGTAATTTTGACTATGGTAACATATACTTCAATTCATAATTGCTAGGAGAGCAGATACATCATGAGTATAGGGTATACTAGATTTCTTCAATTGATTTTCAACTTTGTATGTCCTAATGCTATATTTGATAATAATGAATTACTTCATGTATTTCAAATCTCTGAAAAAGCTATCACTGATCACATTAAAAGGGATGAAAAGAATGAATTTTCAGGACCTCCTTTCCTGCCTAGGGAGGTCATGCAATTTCTATTAAGAAATAGAACTACTCCTACACAAGTGCTTGCAAATCTTGATGCTTGCACCTCTATAATACTTCCTGATGCTATGAGACAAGGACCCTACCCATATTTTTTTCTAACCCAAGCATTTTTTTCTCCTAAACAGCATTCTCATCCAACTTCTAAATTAGCCTCCTCTGATGTCTCCAAAAGGCATTAGTTGTAACAAAGAAAAATCTAGTTAAGAAATTGTTAAATCTGAACAGAGAGCTCTAAAGGCCTTACCGAGTGAGAGTGAGAAGAAAGAAAAATGTTTCCAGTCAGGAAAAGAAGACTGATCATGCATGATGATTCAACTCTAATGATCAGATGCCCATTGGGTCTATGTTAAAGATCAAGAAATCAACAATTAAAAATCCTGATGACTCTGTTGACATTACTAGTACCCAAGGAGCCAACTACTGATACTAGTGCTCTGATAAAAAAATATTCAGTGATCGAAAAAACTGTTGTGCCCAAGACAGTGACAAGATCAGGTTGAAAAGAAAAGCTGGAGAAGTGGTTGGGTACATCAGAAAGAAGAAAAAGGCTCAGTCCTCTACTATGGATGTCAGTCTACAAGAACCTAATCTCAAAGGGATTTAGCAACTGAGACACAATCCAGTCACACAAGAACCATCTTCTCAAAGGGAAGATGCAGACACAGAGACTGCACAAATCATTGTTGATTTTGCTCAAGGTGATCTTCTTGCTGATTCTGAGCAACTACTGAAGGAAAAGAAGGCTCATCAAGATGTATTGTCAAAGGTGGATGCAGTTATCAATGATCCTATGTTTGAGGAGAGTCCACAAGAACCTTTACAACACTTACTGAAGCAGCTCATATTCTTCAGGCCCCACAAGAACCATCAGTTTCAAAGTCCTGATGCTGACCTATCTCATCCTCCTGGACAAGACAAATCCTGATGCTACAAACAAATCCTGATGTTGTTCAATTTTCCACTGCAAACATCTACTACTGATGATTCCTTATTGCGGACTAGTTTGCTAAAGCATATTGATGTGTTGTTTGTTCCTCCATTATCATCACTTCCACTTGAGGACTCACCTTCAGGTATTGCTTATTCTATTACATTGTTTCCCCATGTTGTATGATTATAAATAGTCTCATTGTTTGAGGTTCCCTCTATTATATGACAAGCATATTACTCCTCTTAGCCATTTCTTATTTCTTTGGACAAATGTGTGACTGTGCTTTTCTGTGAGACTGTGAAAATGCTATGGGAGAAAATTAAATTTTGAATGGCAGTCTCCTGTACTGGAAAAAGGAGAGGTAGCTTTGAGAAAAGAATTTTATAAGTGTTCTTTACTTATAAACTTTCTTCTATGAGAAGAATATTACTCTCTAAAGTAATATATTGTGTGAGAAGTGATGAGATCACTTGAAAAGAAAAGAGAGATTTAGGTGTTACCTTGTTTATGGTTTCAGGATCTCATCAGGATAGACACCTATTGTAAGGATTCTTCTAAAGGCAAAGCAATTTTTCCTAGCTCTGCAAATTCATCTGAGGGTCTGTCTAGTTCTGAGTTTGATGATGATAGTGATAAGATGATTCGGACACAGCTCAGCTTCAGACTGCTATTGCTGCTCTAAGAAGTCCAATGTGGTTCTTCTTCACATTTCAATGTAAATCCTTCTTATTACAATGCTGATGTTGAGCACTTTCACAAGACTGAATGGGATTTTACATGGAGAGATGCACATACTTCTATCTCATCTGCTGTTGGTATGCAACATGTTTACAGGGACTATGATGAAATTAAAAATACTGATCTGAAATTGCATCTTAAGGCCTCTACTATTTCTGTGAAAGGAATTCATTCTGAACTTGCTGATATAAAGAAATCTCATGCTAGTTTAAAGAACAAAATTGATGTATTCATGATTAATCCACTTTCTTCAGCTGAACTCATAAGTGTGAAAAATGTCGTTAAAGCCGTGGTTCAATCTTAACAAATCATCTCAATTTTCTTCCTTGGAATATAAAGTATCTTCTATGGCTAATAAATTGGATGATATTTTTTCTCTCCTTTCAAATACTGGTGCCAAAAAGGGGGAGAAAATAGTTGTCACAAAATGTACACCTGACTCTATTCAGTTGAAGGATAAAGATACTGATGGTGATGGTGATAAAAATCCGGTTGTCAATGTTCCAATTGTCTACTACTGCTCAACACCTCAACATTCCAAAAGATCTGTTCTTCAGGACAAGGAAAGTCTAGTCGGTGATCATGAAGCCAAGTACAAGGCTACTGATGATGCTCCTGAGACTGGTGATGTTACAATCTCTAACTTAGCAGATGCTAAGGGATTATTCTTTCCTTACAGACACAAGGATAACAGGAGGAAAGATTGTCTGTACTACAAAGATAAAAGTTTGCTCAAAGAATGCTATGAGTGCTCTTGGAATGAGAACTAAAGAATTTCCTGATTTAACAATTGAAGAAGCACAGTATTGCAACAGAAGGATTAATGGCTCAAATTGAGGCTGAAAGTCAAAACCTCTAAAGGCAGAGGAAAAAAGGTTGGAAGATCTACAAGAGTTAGAGGAAGGAGGGGAAGAGAAAAGACTTCTGAACCAAGTCAAATGGTTAAAATTGATTCTGCATTTCTGAATGTCTTATCTAAAGAAGTTTATGTTCATGTACAAGGACATGAATCAACAGAAGAAGTTCAGAAGGACTGAAGAGATGATTGTTCAAAGGAAGAAAAGATCAACCACTGACATTTTCTCAAGTTGATATAACTAAGAAAATATAACTCTTTAGGCAGACATCAAATCCTGAGGATAAAACAAATCCTGATGCTGAAAAATCTGTTAGCTGATTTTGGACACTGATTAAAAGGTGTCAAAGTATTGGATCAGTTGGTTCTTACTACAGTGGTCAATTCTCATAATTCAGAGGTTGATGAACAAGACAGAATTGACAGGAATGAAAGCTGATCAAACATGTGGTGATTATGTGCAGAGAATTCTAAATTCAGAGAAAAAGCTATGGCATAAAGAAAAAGGGAAGATTATGATCTACCTAAAAGTTATGATCCTATTAGAAACAAGATAGAAGATGGAAAGATGTTGGTTCATTCAGTTATCCTAAAGGGTTCAAACATATTAAATATGTGTCTGCAGGACTAGGAGAATCTGTTTCAGAACAGAAAGATGTTGACAAGTAACATCAAGAAACCTCTTGGGTGGAAGCTAACTGAAAGGCTGAGCTTGTCAAAACTGGAACCAGAGGATGTATTGGTCATTCTGGAAGTGAAATTCTGAGGTCTAATTTACTGGACATAAACATTCTGACTGACAATCTTGGTCGAGTTACTTTCTTTATATCTTGATAAAAGTGAAGTCGTGAAGATTGTATATAGAGGAAGATAAATTTTGATGATGTAAGAGAGGAGATTTCGTACTTTTTGAGAGATTGTAAAGTAACGAGTTTTACCCTTGCAGCAACTCTTGTATGAAGACTGTAACAGATTGAAATACATTCCTTATCTTCTTAGAGTTGAGAATAATGTCACCAGAAACTGGTCTTCTATGATACTTGAAAGTATTCAAAATGAAGAGTCTGTTAGTGTTTGTGCCCTAGAGACAACAATTATGATGTTTTAATTTAAGACATTAGGATTTAATAATGTTTATATTCTATCGGATTATTCCCTTATAATTATTAATTCTTAATTTACAGTGAGATAAATAATTAGATAAAAATTCCTTGGATTATGATATGAACGAATTCTATATCTCTAAGTACGGGAACTTAGAAATGAGAATATGAGAATAATATCAATATTCCTAAAGTTCCCTAGTCGAGTATTATTATTGGGGCAATAATAATGCATTAAGGCTTGGTGTGCTTGTTGACTGATGATCACATCTCATTGATCATAGGTATAGTGATACTAAAGGTCGAAAACACAGACAGATGTATATGTACATGGTGCTGGACAGACCCAATATGAGATTCTACATGTTTGTTGTGTCAATAGTAATTCTCACAGTGATATGATGTAATGGTCCTTAGACTGAAGTCATTATATTTCTTAGCAGAAGTTAATATACATTGATTCCATTAAAAGTTGTCCTTACACGGTAATGATAAAAGTGGACATTGAGTATATTATGAATTGTATGAAAAAATAGAATGATCTAGATGGGATTCAACCCTCCTATTTTAGGAGTGATATTATTGGCCTCTTGTGTGAGCTAGACTATGAAATGCGTGGTCACGCTCAAATGTTGATTAGATATGATAGTCTACTCATTGATCAAGGAAACTTTGATTAAACTATGATGAGGATGACACATTACATGCCTCTAGTTTATTCTATAATATTTGGTTAAAGGGATTATATTACATTGTACATTATTCACGAAAGGTTTAATCGATCACCGATTCAATTGTTATTACTTGGGTAACAATGATGTATTACTAGATGCCGCTCATTGTTTATGATTTTAAATTAGATTTAAAATTCGTTGCCAATATAATAATAACATATAGGGTCACACACTAAGAATGCTTGGAGGATTATTTAATTTAAATTGGATTTAAATAATATTAAAGTAATTCGAATTATTTATAATATTAATTAAGTATGACTTAATTAATTAGATAAATATTGATATTCGAATTTACTAATATTAATTATGAAATTCATTTGTTAAATAATTAAGTATGACTTAATTATCATACAAATAGGAACTTCGAATTAATAATAACTCCTAATTTGTTAAGAGTTATAATTCTTATTATACTCTATATAATATCTCTTGTGGGCTGATTTTGAATAAACTTTTACTAAAACCCTAGCCACCAAGAGAGAAGGTGGAGAGATCAAGAAGAAACGAGTTTGTGCTAGTACACATCCAATTCTTGAGTTCAAGCATTCGTGTGGATACCGATAGAGCGTAGATCGCGAGAGCGGGATGAGTGGTGATTGAACAAGCTTTGGATCTCCATTAGTCAACCAATTTGTAAAGCTTCTTAAGGTAAACAATCTGATTTACGAATTAAATATCTAATTTTCGCATGGATCCTGCGACGGGTTTCAAAAATTCTGATTTTCATGTTTTTAATTACTGTTTCCGTTGCGTTTATGTGCTCGAAACCCAACAATGATATCAGAGCTACTTGCGAAAAGTGTTTAGTTCGTTTATGTGTTTACTGGTTTTATGATGATAACATGTATACAATATTTCATGACTGTTATGTATGCGATTTTGTATGTTTTACATGTTGTTATGTTTATATATGCGTATGTATGTGTATGTTTTGAATATATGATATTCATGAGAGTTGTATAAACATATGATGATTATATAATCTGTATATATACTGATATATGTGTATATATATATTGTGTTTGTTCTTATTATATGAATCGTATTTGATACGATTCTGAATCGGATGCAGCGGATTTGCTGAAATCTGGGTCCGGTCCGATTTTGGGAAACGAATATGCTATTTCATATGGAATCGAGCGTCTGAATGAAACTGATAGACAAAGCTTTCAACGACTGATTTGTAAGGCGTTTGGTGTAGTTAAGACTATGTAATCAACGATTTAATATTTTCAAAATTTGATTCTGAATTTTCTGATTTTTTTCGTATTTTATTTTTATGATTAGATCATGATAGGTATGATATGTTAAGATCATATAATTTGTTTTAACATGTTCTTATGTGTTTGAGCATGGTTGATGGTTTGGCATATGACCTTAGGTTAATGGTTTTGGTTTTTTTAAATACGGCTTGCATGTCGTTTAATCTTGTAATTTTTAAACCTCGAATGTAACTCGAGTTCTTCTTATAACTTCACTAGATTAGTTTTGTATTTCATTCTTGTAATGTACATGAAGACATGAAGATTTGAAGATCAAGGGTAATCCCGCATGGAGGCCATCCAAGGAAGCAATACAAGAAAGACATGTCATAGTTAGCTTGTATTTATTTTTCACCTTAGATTGACCTAGATCTTTGTCATTAGCTTGATGAAGATCACTGTAATAACCCCAATTTTTGGAATTTTTGAAACACGGATGAATAGTAACTTTTGCTGATGATGTTGATTAAGGAAAATTATCAGACCACGCTATATAGGAGTACTGTTATGGAAATTCTAAGATCATATTAGTATTCCATAAAGTAAATAAGTGTATGTAAAGATCGTCAGAATCCAAATTCGAACACTTTGATTTTTCCCGAAAATCCACCAGATACCGAAAGAATTGAGTATAAGGTAACATGATTAAAAGATTTAATTCAAGGATTATAAGAGAGGATCATAAAAGGAATATAAAATATTGAGAAGGTTTAGGGGAACCCAAGTAATAAGATCCCAGATATGATCCCTCATACAATAAATGATAACGAAAGTTAAGCGAACCGTATAACAGATCAGCGGTCATTAGCCAAGTAATTAGGGGTTAATCAAAGAGGTTAATGGATGATGTCATCACACCAACAAGAGGAAGACAAGTGTAACAAGATGACATAAGCAGATGACATAAGCATGACCAAAAAGGGAAGGAGTGTTGGTTGATTATAAACCACACAAAATTTACCATGGTTAAAAGGTTAATTAATCAAAACAAAAACAAAACAACCAATCCAAGGCAAAACAAATCACAAAACACAAATTAGAAATTGACTTTTACTTTCCAAGAACAAAAGCTCTCGGCCAAAACCAGAGCAGCAACTTCAAACTACCATATCTCCTTCAATACTCACTCAAATAGTATGTTCTATAGCTCTATGGAAAGGTATTGAGATGGCCTACAACTCTTGTTCACAAGTCTCGTCCAAATAAGCATGGTAAGACCCTCGTTTTTATAGTTCTTTCAATCTGACTTTTAGAAACTTCAAAACCTAACTTTGTGTTCTTCATTTCTTTGGAAAGATCAAGCTTGTAGGAGGTTAGATTAAGGCTCCCTAAGTCTTCCTAGCAACTTAAAACCTACCAAGGAAGGTATCAACTTCAAACCCTAGCTTTGATTTTATGATTCCATTAAATTTTATTGAAGCATTGTTAGTATCAAGGCTCGATCTTTGATTATAAGTAGTTTTGGTGGATTTGTATTGGTTTGAATATTGGGTCTTTGATTGGTTGGATAAATTGGTAAAATTTGGAGTTGGGGACTGAGTTTGTAGTATGATGGTTGAATATTGTTGTATTGGTAGTTGTGAGTGAATTGATGATAATTTAGAGTGCTAATTAAATTGGAAATCGCGTAAACTTAAACGTCATAATGCCCGATTTTCCTTAACTGTCCTGTTCTTAACATCAGGACCCCTATGTTGGCATGTTTTCTACCCGTTATATTGTTGTTGTGATGTAAATATATGTATATGCATTATCTTGTGATAGATGCATGTTGGTTAATTAGCAAATCTTGCGATATATTAGAGCATGCTGATATGGTTTATATGCATGTCTGTTTCGTAATCTTGATATGTAATTTTTGATTCAATTACTTATAATTGCATAATACCTATGCTATGCTAGAGATAAGCAGTAGTTGCGTATACCCTTAGTATACGGGACCTAAAGGCGAACATTTTCTAAAACCGGGAGTCGATGTTCCCCAGTATATTATATATATATATATTATATATAGATATAGATATAGTTTTCAAAACTATTAATCGAATAAGGTTTATTCGATAACTTTATT
>NW_027419576.1:0-21780 GCF_009905375.1 Apium graveolens | reverse complement strand
CGTCCATTCGGGGTCGTCCGGGTGAATCGGAGCTGAAACTAATGGAATCGTTTCCGAATAATCCTCGTAGGGTTAGTACACGGGGTCTGGAGCAAAAATTGAGGCGCCCGTTTTTTTTTCGATTTCTTTTCATATTTTGTCCCTATGGATTTAAAATATTGCGAGTCCATTCGGTCGTGCGGAAGTGAATCGGAGCTGAAACGATGAAACTCGGTTTCGAATAATTCCTCATAGGGGGTAGTACACGAGGTCTGGCAAAAATTAATGACCTGTTTTTTTATTTCTTTTCATAATTTGTCCTATGGATTTATGAATTGCATTCGCGTCCATTCGGGGGTCGTCCGGGAGTAAATCGGAGCTGAAACGAATGGAACTCGGCGTTTCCGATGAATCCTCGTAGGGGTAGTACCCGGGTCTGGAGCAAAAATTGAGGCGGCCCATTTTTTTCGATTTCTTATTTCATAATTTGTCCCTATGGATTTATGAAATTGGCATTCGAGTCCATTCGGGGTCGTCGGAAGGAATCGAGCTGAAACGAATAAACTCGGTTTCCGAATAATATCCTCGTAGGGGGTAGTACACGAGGTTTGAAGCAAAAATGAGGCTGCCTGTTTTTTCATTTTCTTTCATAATTTGTCCCTATGGATTTGAATTGCATTCGCGTCCATTCGTGGTCGTCCGGGAGTGAATCCGGAGCTGAACGAATGGAACTCTTTCCGAATAATCCTCATAGGGGGAGTACACGTTGGAGCAAAAATTGAGGCGGCCGTTTTTTTTCGATTTCTTTTCATAATTTGTCCCTATGGATTTATGAAATTGCATTCGCGTCCATTCGGGTCGTCCGGAAGTGAATCGGAGCTGAACGAATGGAACTCGGTTTCGAATAATCCTCGTAGGGGTAGTACACGGTGGAGCAAAAATTGAGGCTGCCCGTTTTTTTTCGATTTCTTTTCATAATTTGTCCCTATGGATTTATGAAATTGCATTCGTCCATTCGTGGGTCGTCCGGAAGTGAATCGGAGCTGAAACGAATGGAACTCGGTTTCCGAATAATCCTCGTAGGGGTAGTACACGAGGTTTGGAGCAAAAATTGAGGCGGCCCGTTTTTTCGATTTCTTTTCATAAGTTTGTCCCTATGGATTTATGAAATTGCATTCGCGTCCATTCGGGGTCGTCCGGAAGTGAATCGGAGCTGAAACGAATGAAACTCGGTTTCCGAATAATCCTCATAGGGGGTATTACACGAGGTCTGGAGCAAAGATTAAGGTGACCTGTTTTTTCGTTTCTTTTCATAATTTGTCCCTATGGATTTATGAAATTGCATTCGCGTCCATTCGGGGTCGTCCGGAGTGAATCGGAGCTGAAACGAATGGAAACTCGGTTTCCGAATAATCCTCGTAGGGTGGTAGTACACAGGTCTGGAGCAAAGATTGAGGCGGCCCGTTTTTTCGATTTCTTTTATAATTGTCCCTATGGATTTATGAAATTGCATTCGCGTCCATTCGGGTCGTCCGGGAGTGAATCGGAGCTGAAACGAAATGAAACTCGGTTTTTTCACGAATAATCTCGTAGGGGTAGTACACGAGGTTTGGAGCAAAAATTGACGGCGGCCCACTTTTTTCGATTTCTTTTCATAGTTTGTCCCTATGGATTTATGAAATTGCATTCGCGTCCTATTGCGGGGTCGTCCGGGAAGCGAATCGGAGCTGAAACGATTTGAAACTCGGTTTCCGAATAATCCTCATAGGGGGTAGTAGACGAGGTTGGAGCAAAAATTGAAGGCTGGACCTGTTTTTTCGATTTCTTTGTCATAATATTTATCCCTATGGATTTATGAAATTGCATTCGCGTCCTATTCGGGGTCGTCCGGGAGTGAAATCGGAGCTGAAACGAATGGAAACTCGGTTTCCGAATAATCCTCGTAGGGGGTAGTACACGGGTCTGGAGCAAAAATTGAGGGGGCCCATTTTTTCGATTTCTTTTCATAATTTGTCCTATGGATTTATGAAATTGCATTCGCGTCCATTCGGGGTCGTCCGGGAGTGAATCGGAGCTGAAACGAATGGAACTCGGTTTCCGAATAATCCTCGTAGGGGGTAGTACACGAGGTCTTGGAGCAAAAATTGAGGCGGCCCATGTTTTCGGTTTATTTTATAATTTGTCCCTATGGATTTATGAAATTGCATTCGCGTCCATTCGGGGTCGTCCGGAAGTCAATCGGAGCTGAAACGAATGAAACTCGGTTTCCGAATAATCCTCATAGGGGGTAGTACACAAGTTCTGGAGCAAAGATTAAGGCGACCTGTTTTTTCAATTTCTTTTCATAATTTGTCCCTATGGATTTATGAAATTGCATTCGCGTCCATTCGGGGTCGTCCGGGAGTAAATCGGAGCTGAAACGAATGGAACTCGGTTTCGGAATAATCCTCGTAGGGGGTAGTACACGGGGTCTGGAGCAAAAATTGAGGCGGCCCGTTTTTTCGATTTCTTTTCATACTTTGTCCCTATGGATTTATGAAATGGCATTCGAGTCCATCCGGGGTCGTGCGGAAGTGAATCGGAGCTGAAATGAATGAAACTCGGTTTCCGAATAATCCTCGTAGGGGGTAGTACACGAGGTTTGAAGCAACAATTAAGGTGACCTGTTCTTTTGATTTCTTTCATAATTTGTCCCTATGGATTTATGAAATTGCATTCACGTCCATTCGGGGTCCTCCGGGAGTAAATCGGAGCTGAAACGAATGGAAACTCGGTTTCTGAATAATCCTCGTAGGGGGTAGTACACGGGGTCTGGAGAAAAATTGAGGTGGCCCATTTTTTCGATTTCTTTTCATAATTTGTCCCTATGGATTTATGAAATTGCATTCGAGTCCATTCGGAGTCGTGCGGAAGTGAATCAGAGCTGAAACGAATGAAACTCGGTTTCCGAATATTCCTCGTAGGGGGTAGTACACGAGGTTGAAGCAAAAATTAAGGTGACCTGTTCTTTTGATTTCTTTTCATAATTTGTCCCTATGGATTTAGAAAATTGCATTCGCGTCCATTTCGGGGTCGTCCGGGATTGAATCGGAGCTGAAACGAATGGAACTCGGTTTCCGAATAATCCTAGTAGGGGGTAGTACATGAGGTTTGGAGCAAAAATTGAGGCGGCCCGTTTTTTTGACTTCTTTTCATAATTTGTCCCTATGGATTTATGAAATTGCATTTGCGTCCATTCGGGGTCGTCCGGAAGTGAATCGGAGCTGAAACGAATGAAACTCGGTTTCCGAATAATCCTCATAGGGGGTAGTACACCAGGTCTGGAGCAAAATTAAGGTGACCTGTTTTTTCGATTTCTTGTCATAATTTATCCCTATGGATTTATGAAATTACATTCGCGTCCATTCAAGGTCGTCCGGGAGTAAATCGGAGCTGAAACGAATGGAACTCGGTTTCCAAATAATCCTCGTAGGGGGTAGTACACTGGGTCTGGAGCAAAAATTGAGGCGGCCCATTTTTTCGATTTCTTTTCATAATTTGTCCCTATGGATTTATGAAATTGCATTCGCGTCCATTCGGGGTCGTCAGAAGTGAATCGGAGCTGAAACGAATGGAACTCGGTTTCCGAATAATCCTCGTAGGGGGTAGTACACAAGGTTGGAGCAAAATTGAGGCGGCCCTGTTTTTTCGATTTCTTTTCATAATTTGTCCCTATGGATTTATGAAATTGCATTCGCGTCCATTCGGGGTCGTCCGGGAGTGAATCGGAGCTGAAACGAATGAAACTCGGTTTCCGAATAATCCTCGTAGGGGGTAGTACACAGGTCTGGAGCAAAGATTAAGGCGACCATTTTTTTCGATTTCTTTTCATAATTTGTCCCTATGGATTTATGAAATTGCATTCGCGTCCATTCGGGGTCGTCCGGAGTGAAATCGGAGCTGAAACGAATGGAACTCGGTTTCCGAATAATCCTCGTAGGGGGTAGTACACGGGTCTGGAGCAAAAATTGAGGCGGCCCTGTTTTTTCGATTTCTTTTCATAATTTGTCCCTATGGATTTATGAAATTGCATTCGAGTCCATTCGGGGTCGTGCCGGAAGTGAATCGGAGCTGAAACGAATGAAACTCGGTTTCCGAATAATCCTCAGTAGGGGGTAGTACACGAGGTTTGAAGCAACAATTAAGGCGACCTGTTCTTTTCGATTTCTTTTCATATTTTGTCCCTATGGATTTATGAAATTGCATTCACGTCCATTCGGGGTCGTCCGGGAGTAAATCGGAGCTGAAACGAATGGAACTCGGTTTCCGAATAATCCTCGTAGGGGGTAGTACACGGGGTCTGGAGCAAAAATTGAGGCTGGCCCATTTTTTCGATTTCTTTCATAATTTGTCCCTATGGATTTATGAAATTGCATTCGAGTCCATTCGGGGTCGTGCGGAAGTGAATCGGAGCTGAAACGAATGAAACTCAGTTTTCCGAATAATCCTCGTAGTGGGGTAGTACACGAGGTTTGAAGCAAAAATTAAGGCGACCTGTTCTTTTGATTTCTTTTCATAATTTGTCCCTATGGATTTATGAAATTGCATTCGCGTCCATTCGGGGTCGTCCGGGAGTAAATCGGAGCTGAAACGAATGGAACTCGGTTTCCGAATAATCCTCGTAGGGGGTAGTACACGAGGTCTGGAGCAAAAATTGAGGCGGCCCGTTTTTTCGATTTCTTTTCATAATTTGTCCCTATGGATTTATGAAATTGCATTCGCGTCCATTCGGGGTCGTCCGGAAGTGAATCGGAGCTGAAACGAATGGAACTCGGTTTCCGAATAATCCTCGTAGGGGGTAGTACACGAGGTCTGGAGCAAAAATTGAGGCGGCCCATTTTTTCGATTTCTTTCATAATTTGTCCCTATGGATTTATGAAATTGCATTCGCGTCCATTCGGGGTCGTCCGGAGTGAATCGGAGCTGAAACGAATGGAACTCGGTTTCCGAATAATCCTCGTAGGGGGTAGTACACGAGGTCTGGAGCAAAAATTGAAGGCGGACCGTTTTTTCGATTTCTTTTCATAATTTGTCCCTATGGATTTATGAAATTGCATTCGCGTCCATTCGGGGTCGTCCGGGAGTGAAATCGGAGCTGAAACGAATGGAACTCGGTTTCCGAATAATCCTCGTAGGGGGTAGTACACGGGGTCTGGAGCAAAAATTGAGGCGGCCCGTTTTTTCGATTTCTTTTCATAATTTGTCCCTATGGATTTATGAAATTGCATTCGAGTCCATCCGGGGGTCGTGCGGAAGTGAATCGGAGCTGAAACGAATGAAACTCGGTTTCCGAATAATCCTCGTAGGGGGTAGTACACGAGGTTTGAAGCAACAATTAAGGCGACCTGTTCTTTTGATTTCTTTTCATAATTTGTCCCTATGGATTTATGAAATTGCATTCACGTCCATTCGGGGTCCGTCCGGGAGTAATCGGAGCTGAAACGAATGGAACTCGGTTTCCTGAATAATCCTCGTAGGGGGTAGTACACGGGGTCTGGAGCAAAAATTGAGGTGGCCCATTTTTTCGATTTCTTTTCATAATTTGTCCCTATGGATTTATGAAATTGCATTCGAGTCCATTCGGAGTCGTGCGGAAGTGAATCGGAGCTGAAACGAATGAAACTCGGTTTCCGAATAATCCTCGTAGGGGGTAGTACACGAGGTTTGAAGCAAAAATTAAGGTGACCTGTTCTTTTGATTTCTTTTCATAATTTGTCCCTATGGATTTATGAAATTGCATTCGCGTCCATTCGGGGTCGTCCGGGATTGAATCGGAGCTGAAACGAATGGAACTCGGTTTCCGAATAATCCTAGTAGGGGGTAGTACACTGAGGTTTGGAGCAAAAATTGAGGCGGCCCGTTTTTTTGACTTTCTTTTCATAATTTGTCCCTATGGATTTATGAAATTGCATTCGCGTCCATTCGCGGTCGTCCGGAAGTGAATCGGAGCTGAAACTGAATGAAACTCGGTTTCCGAATAATCCTCATAGGGGGTAGTACACCAGGTCTGGAGCAAAAATTAAGGTGACCTGTTTTTTCGATTTCTTGTCATAATTTATCCCTATGGATTTATGAAATTACATTCGCGTCCATTCAAGGGTCGTCCGGGAGTAAATCGGAGCTGAAACGAATGGAACTCGGTTTCCAAATAATCCTCGTAGGGGGTAGTACACTGGGTCTGGAGCAAAAATTGAGGCGGCCCGTTTTTTCGATTTCTTTTCATAATTTGTCCCTATGGATTTATGAAATTGCATTCGCGTCCATTCGGGGTCGTCCGGAAGTGAATCGGAGCTGAAACGAATGGAACTCGGTTTCCGAATAATCCTCGTAGGGGTAGTACACGAGGTTTGGAGCAAAAATTGAGGCGGCCCGTTTTTTCGGTTTCTTTTATAATTTGTCCCTATGGATTTATGAAATTGCATTCGCGTCCATTCGGGGTCGTCCGGAAGTGAATCGGAGCTGAAACGAATGAAACTCGGTTTCCGAATAATCCTCATAGGGGGTAGTACACAAGGTCTGGAGCAAAGATTAAAGCGACCTATTTTTTTCGATTTCTTTTCATAATTTGTCCCTATGGATTTATGAAATTGCATTCGCGTCCATTCGGGGTCATCCGGGAGTAAATCGGAGCTGAAACGAATGGAACTCGGTTTCCGAATAATCCTCGTAGGGGGTAGTACACGGGGTCTGGAGCAAAAATTGAGGCCGCCCGTTTTTTCGATTTCTTTTCATAATTTGTCCCTATGGATTTATGAAATTGCATTCGAGTCCATTTGGGGTCGTGCGGAAGTGAATCGGAGCTGAAACGAATGAAACTCGGTTTCCGAATAATCCTCGTAGGGGGTAGTACACGAGGTTTGAAGCAACAATTAAGGCGACCTGTTCTTTGGATTTCTTTTCATATTTGTCCCTATGGATTTATGAAATTGCATTCACGTCCATTCGGGGTCGTCCGGGAGTAAATCGGAGCTGAAACGAATGGAACTCGGTTTCCGAATAATCCTCGTAGGGGGTAGTACACGGGGTCTGGAGCAAAAATTGAGGCGGCCTGTTTTTTCGATTTCTTTTCATAATTTATCCCTATGGATTTATGAAATTGCATTCGAGTCCATTTGGGGTCGTGCGGAAGTGAATCGGAGCTGAAACGAATGAAACTCGGTTTCCGAATAATCCTCGTAGGGGGTAGTACACGAGGTTTGAAGCAACAATTAAGGCGACCTGTTCTTTTGATTTATTTTCATTATTTTGTCCCTATGGATTTATGAAATTGCATTCACGTCCATTCGGGGTCGTCCGGGAGTAAATCGGAGCTGAAACGAATGGAACTCGGTTTCCGAATAATCCTCGTAGGGGGTAGTACACGGGGTCTGGAGCAAAAATTGAGGTGGCCCATTTTTTCGATTTCTTTTCATAATTTGTCCCTATGGATTTATGAAATTGCATTCGAGTCCATTCGGAGTCGTGCGGAAGTGAATCGGAGCTGAAACGAATGAAACTCAGTTTCCGAATAATCCTCGTAGTGGGTAGTACACGAGGTTTGAAGCAAAAATTAAGGCGACCTGTTCTTTTGATTTCTTTTCATAATTTGTCCCTATGGATTTATGAAATTGCATTCGCGTCCATTCGGGGTCGTCCGGGAGTAAATCGGAGCTGAAACGAATGGAACTCGGTTTCCGAATAATCCTCGTAGGGGTAGTACACTGGGTCTGGAGCAAAAATTGAGGCGGCCCGTTTTTTTGATTTCTTTTCATAATTTGTCCCTATGGATTTATGAAATTGCATTCGCGTCCATTCAGGGTCGTCCAGGAGTGAATCGGAGCTGAAACGAATGGAACTCGGTTTCCGAATAATCCTCGTAGGGGGTAGTACACGAGGTTTGGAGCAAAAATTGAGGCGGCCCATTTTTTCGGTTTATTTTTATAATTTGTCCCTATGGATTTATGAAATTGCATTCGCGTCCATTCGGGGTCGTCCGGAAGTCAATCGGAGCTGAAACGAATGAAACTCGGTTTCCGAATAATCCTCATAGGGGGTAGTACACAAGTTCTGGAGCAAAGATTAAGGTGACCTGTTTTTTCAATTTCTTTTCATAATTTGTCCCTATGGATTTATGAAATTGCATTCGCGTCCATTCGGGGTCGTCCGGGAGTAAATCGGAGCTGAAACGAATGGAACTCGGTTTCGGAATAATCCTCGTAGGGGGTAGTACACGGGGTCTGGAGCAAAAATTGAGGCGGCCCGTTTTTTTGATTTCTTTTCATAATTTGTCCCTATGGATTTATGAAATGGCATTCGAGTCCATCCGGGGTCGTGCGGAAGTGAATCGGAGCTGAAACGAATGAAACTCGGTTTCCGAATAATCCTCGTAGGGGGTAGTACACGAGGTTTGAAGCAACAATTAAGGCGACCTGTTCTTTTGATTTCTTTTCATAATTTGTCCCTATGGATTTATGAAATTGCATTCACGTCCATTCGGGGTCCTCCGGGAGTAAATCGGAGCTGAAACGAATGGAACTCGGTTTCTGAATAATCCTCGTAGGGGGTAGTACACGGGGTCTGGAGCAAAAATTGAGGTGGCCCATTTTTTCGATTTCTTTTCATAATTTGTCCCTATGGATTTATGAAATTGCATTCGAGTCCATTCGGAGTCGTGCGGAAGTGAATCGGAGCTGAAACGAATGAAACTCGGTTTTCCGAATAATCCTCGTAGGGGGTAGTACACGAGGTTTGAAGCAAAAATTAAGGTGACCTGTTCTTTTGATTTCTTTTCATAATTTGTCCCTATGGATTTATGAAATTGCATTCGCGTCCATTCGGGGTCGTCCGGGAGTGAATCGGAGCTGAAACGAATGGAACTCGGTTTCCGAATAATCCTAGTAGGGGGTAGTACATGAGGTTTGGAGCAAAATTGAGGCGGCCCGTTTTTTTGACTTCTTTTCATAATTTGTCCCTATGGATTTATGAAATTGCATTTCGCGTCCATTCGGGGTCGTCCGGAAGTGAATCGGAGCTGAAACGAATGAACTCGGTTTCCGAATAATCCTCATAGGGGGGTAGTACACCAGGTCTGGAGCAAAATTAAGGGGACCTGTTTTTTCGATTTCTTTTCATAATTTATCCCTATGGATTTATGAAATTGCATTCGCGTCCATTCGGGGTCGTCCGGGAGTAAATCGGAGCTGAAACGAATGGAACTCGGTTTCCGAATAATCCTCGTAGGGGGTAGTACACTGGGTCTGGAGCAAAAATTGAGGCGGCCCGTTTTTTCGATTTCTTTTCATAATTTGTCCCTATGGATTTATGAAATTGCATTCGCGTCCATTCGGGGTCGTCCAGAAGTGAATCGGAGCTGAAACGAATGGAACTCGGTTTCCGAATAATCCTCGTAGGGGGTAGTACACGAGGTTTGGAGCAAAAATTGAGGCGGCCCGTTTTTTCGGTTTCTTTTTATAATTTGTCCCTATGGATTTATGAAATTGCATTCGCGTCCATTCGGGGTCGTCCGGAAGTGAATCGGAGCTGAAACGAATGAAACTCGGTTTCCGAATAATCCTCATAGGGGGTAGTACACAAGGTCTGGAGCAAAGATTAAGGCGACCTATTTTTTCGATTTCTTTTCATAATTTGTCCCTATGGATTTATGAAATTGCATTCGCGTCCATTCGGGGTCATCCGGGAGTAAATCGGAGCTGAAACGAATGGAACTCGGTTTCCGAATAATCCTCGTAGGGGGTAGTACACGGGGTCTGGAGCAAAAATTGAGGCCGCCCGTTTTTTCGATTTCTTTTCATAATTTGTCCCTATGGATTTATGAAATTGCATTCGAGTCCATTTGGGGTCGTGCGGAAGTGAATCGGAGCTGAAACGAATGAAACTCGGTTTCCGAATAATCCTCGTAGGGGGTAGTACACGAGGTTTGAAGCAACAATTAAGGCGACCTGTTCTTTTGATTTCTTTTCATTATTTTGTCCCTATGGATTTATGAAATTGCATTCACGTCCATTCGGGGTCGTCCGGGAGTAAATCGGAGCTGAAACGAATGGAACTCGGTTTCCGAATAATCCTCGTAGGGGGTAGTACACGGGGTCTGGAGCAAAAATTGAGGTGGCCCATTTTTTCGATTTCTTTTCATAATTTGTCCCTATGGATTTATGAAATTGCATTCGAGTCCATTCGGAGTCGTGCGGAAGTGAATCGGAGCTGAAACGAATGAAACTTGGTTTCCGAATAATCCTCGTAGTGGGTAGTACACGAGGTTTGAAGCAAAAATTAAGGCGACCTGTTCTTTTGATTTCTTTTCATAATTTGTCCCTATGGATTTATGAAATTGCATTCGCGTCCATTCGGGGTCGTCCGGGATTGAATCGGAGCTGAAACGAATGGAACTCGGTTTCCGAATAATCCTAGTAGGGGGTAGTACATGAGGTTTGGAGCAAAAATCGAGGCGACCCGTTTTTTTGATTTCTTTTCATAATTTGTCCCTATGGATTTATGAAATTGCATTTGCGTCCATTCGGGGTCGTCCGGAAGTGAATCGGAGCTGAAACGAATGAAACTCGGTTTCCGAATAATCCTCATAGGGGGTAGTACACAAGGTCTGGAGCAAAGATTAAGGTGACCTGTTTTTTCGATTTCTTTTCATAATTTGTCCCTATGGATTTATGAAATTGCATTCGCGTCCATTCGGGGTCGTCCGGGAGTAAATCGGAGCTGAAACGAATGGAACTCGGTTTCCGGATAATCCTCGTAGGGGGTAGGACACAAGGTCTGGAGCAAAGATTAAGGTGACCTGTTTTTTTGATTTCTTTTCATAATTTGTCCCTATGGATTTATGAAATTGCATTCGCGTCCATTCGGGGTCGTCCGGGAGTAAATCGGAGCTGAAACGAATGGAACTCGGTTTCTGAATAATCCTCGTAGGGGCTAGTACACTGGGTCTGGAGCAAAAATTGAGGCGGCCCGTTTTTTCGATTTCTTTTCATAATTTGTCCCTATGGATTTATGAAATTGCATTCGAGTCCATACGGGGTCGTGCGGAAGTGAATCGGAACTGAAACGAATGAAACTCGATTTCCGAATAATCCTCGTAGGGGGTAGTACACGAGGTCTGGAGCAAAAATTGAGGCGGCATATTTTTTCAATTTATTTTCATAATTTGTCCCTATGGATTTATGAAATTGCATTTGCGTCCATTCGGGGTCGTCTGGGAGTGAATCGGAGCTGAAACTAATGGAACTCGGTTTCCGAATAATCCTCGTAGGGGTAGTACACGAGGTTTGGAGCAAAAATTGAGGCGGCCCATTTTTTCAATTTCTTTTCATAGTTTGTCCCTATGGATTTATGAAATTGCATTCGCGTCCATTCGGGGTCGTCCGGAAGCGAATCGGAGCTGAAACGATTGAAACTCGGTTTCCGAATAATCCTCATAGGGGGTAGTACACGAGGTCTGGAGCAAAAATTAAGGTGACCTATTTTTTCGATTTCTTGTCATAATTTATCCCTATGGATTTATGAAATTGCATTCGCGTCCATTCGGGGTCGTCCGGGTGTAAATCATAGCTGAAACGAATGGAACTCGGTTTCCGAATAATCCTCGTAGGGGATAGTACACGAGGTCTGGAGCAAAATTGAGGCGACCTATTTTTTCGATTTATTTTCATAATTTGTCCCTATGGATTTATGAAATTGCATTCGCGTCCATTCGGGGTCGTCCAGGAGTGAATCGGAGCTGAAACGAATGGAACTCGGTTTCCGAATAATCCTCGTAGGGGGTAGTACACGAGGTTTGGAGCAAAAATTGAGGCGGCCCATTTTTTCGATTTCTTTTTATAATTTGTCCCTATGGATTTATGAAATTGCATTCGCGTCCTTTCGGGGTCGTCCGGAAGTGAATCGGAGCTGAAACGAATGAAACTCGGTTTCCGAATAATCCTCATAGGGGGTAGTACACAAGGTCTGGAGAAAAGATTAAGGCGACCTGTTTTTTCGATTTCTTTTCATAATTTGTCCCTATGGATTTATGAAATTGCATTCGCGTCCATTCGGGGTCGTCCGGGAGTAAATCGGAGCTGAAACGAATGGAACTCGATTTCCGAATAATCCTCGTAGGGGGTAGTACACGGGGTCTGGAGCAAAAATTGAGGCGGCCCGTTTTTTCGTTTTCTTTTCATAATTTGTCCCTATGGATTTATGATATTGCATTCGAGTCCATTCAGGGTCATGCGGAAGTGAATCGGAGCTGAAACGAATGAAACTCGGTTTCCGAATAATCCTCGTAGGGGGTAGTACACGAGGTTTGAAGCAAAAATTAAGGCGACCTGTTCTTTTGATTTCTTTTCATAATTTGTCCCTATGGATTTATGAAATTGCATTCGCGTCCATTCGGGGTCGTCCGGAAGCGAATCGGAGCTGAAACGATTGAAACTCGGTTTCCGAATAATCCTCATAGGGGGTAGTACACGAGGTCTGGAGCAAAAATTAAGGTGACCTGTTTTTTCGATTTCTTGTCATAATTTATCCCTATGGATTTATGAAATTGCATTCGCGTCCATTCAGGGTCATCCGGGAGTAAATCGTAGCTGAAACGAATGGAACTCGGTTTCCGAATAATCCTCGTAGGGGGTAGTACACGAGGTCTGGAGCAAAAATTGAGGCGACCTATTTTTTTGATTTATTTTCATAATTTGTCCCTATGGATTTATGAAATTGCATTCGCGTCCTTTCGGGGTCGTCCGGAAGTGAATCGGAGCTGAAACGAATGAAACTCGGTTTCCGAATAATCCTCATAGGGGGTAGTTGTAACACCCCCAGATCCGGGGTCGGGGATCCGGGTTGTCACGAGTTCCATTTCCCTTAGTAACACCCAACCTTAATAATTAATCAACTACTCTGTACTGTGACCCCACAATAAACACACACACCACACGTTATAGTCTCAGAGATGAACATCCAAAAATAATCACAAGTCATTTATTCCACAATTATCTGCCAATACACCTTAGAAGGTTTTCTGAATAAATTTACATTTTCTTTGCCATTATTACAATTCGTAAATATACATAATCTGGTACATCAAAAGTTGAAGCCTAGTCTATTGGTATTTCCCTACCTCAGCTGCAGTGACTTCAACACCTATAGGAAACTGCGGAATGCTTCCTATCCACTCGCGAATTGGGAGCTTGGTCCTGTTCATCTTGTCTATCTGATGTTGTGTGATGAAAGAAGAAAGCAAGGGTGAGCAGCAAGCCCACCAAAATAATATGTATAATGATTAACAATATATGAGCCTTCTCATAGTACTCATGAAAGTCTTGGTCAAAAGAAATGAACCAAGTTTGATATTTTAATGCGATGAAGTCGCAAAATAGTCAGTATATATATATACATATATACTTTTCAAAATCTTGGAAGTCCTCTTCCATGCATAATATACACAAAGTTCCAGTTTATAACTGTATAAAAGTATCGTTGCAAGGTGATCTAATATATCTAACCTTGTCTCAACGTTTTTCTGAAAATCTTTGTCATTCATAAGACAATTATTAACTAGATATAAGTTTAAAAGATGAAGTTACAAGATACTCCAATATACTTATATCTTTTCCAAATACTACTTGAACTACCACCGTTCAAGTTATAATTAATTTCAAAAGTTCATCCCACTGATGAGACCACAAGATAAGACTTGAATAGATTCAATCTTTGAAATATTATTAAAGGAAATGAAGTTAGGATATACTTCATTAAGTTCTGATATATATATATATCCACATATACATCTTCTTTATACATTTCCTGAAAACCTCTGTCATGTAAAGTATGAACAGAGTTGCAATATCCAATAAATTTGGAAAGGAAAAGAATTTTGGCATAAACCAGGTATCTCCCTGATCAGGCAAAGATACCAATAAGTAACCTTTTCTACTAGTAGATGGACGAATTCCCCACTGGTCATCACCCTGGTCTCAATAGGACCTTATGCTGGACTGCCACTCAGCCACTTATGCATTTGATGGACTCCCACTGAGCCACTTACACTATCATGGACGCCCACTGAGCCCATGTTGCTTATGCCGACTCAATAGATGGACTTACTTCCCGAACGTTGGGTAAGTAATCAATTCATTTACCAAAACTGCAACTGTGTTGCGAATATAAAATACACCACAGAGCCGGATCCCTCAGGTTTTGAGCGAGTATTTAAATCCCCTTAAAAAGGAAGATCTTAAATATAAAAATGAGTTTTGGGATCCGCTCTTACTTTTAAAAATCATTTTGAAGACTCGAAAACACTTTAAAGAGTGTTTGGAGTAAAGCTGATTTATAAAATAAATCAGTCCCAATATGAAAGAAATATCTGAATATTATCATTTAAATAATATTCCCATAAAGAATAATTGAGGCAGAAGTTGGAAAACTTATACTTGAATGAATAGCAAATAATCAAAGATATACTTATACGAAAGTAATATCTTTATTTGAATAATCAAAAATAAGTTTGATTATCGACACCTTATTCTTTAATACAATAAAGAATATTATTAAGTAATAAGCGGAGTCATAATACCTCGAATGAATACTATAAATAATATTCATAAAATAAAGGAGTCATACATCCTCAAATGAATATCCAAGTAATATTCAATAATAATATAGACTGAGTCATAAGCCTTCGAATGAATATTCAAATAATATTCAATAAATAATATAAAAGAGTCATAAGCCCTCGAATGAATATTCAAAATAATATTCATTTAATATAAAAGAGTCATAAGCCCTCGAATGAATATTCAAAATAATATTCAATAATAAAACAAAGTTAAAGTTATCGAATAAACCTTATTCGATTAATAGTTTTGAAAACTATGACCATATATATATATATAAGTATATATATATATATATATATTTATATCCATATATACAAAATCTACTCGGGATCCTCGACTCCTGGTTTTAGAAAATGTTTTCACCTTTGGGTCCCTATACTAAGGGTATATGCAAATTACCGCTATCCTCTAGCATAGGTATTATCAACTGAATCAACAATTAGATATAGAAAGAATACGAAACAGGCATGCATATATATACCATAGCAGCATGCTTCAATATATTGCAACATTTGCTAATTAACCAACATGCATCTATCGCAAGATAATGCATATACATATATACATCACAACAACAATTATAACGGGTAGAAAACTTGACTGAGCGACTGGGGGTTACGAATGGCTCGGGACGAGTCTGGTAACCTATAAACAACAAGTAAGTTGGAATTAAACCAAAGTCACTTGTAAATCTATACTTTAACTAACTTAGACTCTAACGCTTGTTTTGCGCTTACTAATTCTCTTAAGTCACTCGAGTACCCTCGGCTCCACCATTTTTAATAATTTAACCATTACGAGTTTTAAGGCGATTCCTTCGCGAGTGTCTTACCAACTGCCTATTACACCTTACATAAATGTTTCATACTTCAATTATTTCTTTAAGGTCTTTAACCTATGTTTCAAAGTAAGGCGAGGGGAAATGTTTCATTCGCGAAACGCCGTTACTTGAAACGATCGTTTCTCCTAAACCGTGCATCGGAATCGAACGAACTACATATCAAAACGAAGCTCGTAACATGAGCTATCTAGACATGGCAATGGTCAACATCTAGCAGGGGGTTCTCGGGTCCTAATGTTATGCACAAAAACAGTCTAAAGAAAATTGGACGTTACGATGGCTATGTTTACGCGATTTCCCAAATTAAACCAATCCAAATCAACCACAATTCAACCCACAATCACAACCCAATAAAAACTCCATCCAAACTAAATCATAACAGCCCTAACAACTCCACATTAACAATTTATACTTATTCCCCACATGAACTAAAAGCTTTACTTAGGTTCATTAACTAATAACCAAGATTTCCAACTCCAAAAATATCACAAAATCAACCCATCTCTAAACACACAATAATCATGCCTCTCACCAACTAAACTACTCATAACAAGCTTTAAACATGATTACAAACCCATTACACTAACCCATCATCTCAACATTAGGAAATCTAAACAACAAAACTTAAAACTAAGATCATGAAGAGTTATACCTTCCTTGAAGCTTTTAATCCATGAAAGATCCTTGGAATGCCCATGGAAGCCTTAATCTAACCTCCTACAAGCTTGTTCTTTCAAAGAAATCAAGAACACAAAAATTAATTTCAAGAAAGTACTATTCACCATCTTCTTCCTTGATTTCTAGAAAAAGATTGGCTTGGAATTAAAAGCTTAAACTTATAGGAAGTATGTAACTTAATTAGGAGAAGCTAGGATAATTACCTTGTAAAATAGCAAGTGGAGGAGCTTGGACTTTCATTTTTTAAGAAAAGAGGCCGAGAGCTTGAAGAAGAAAATGGGGGTTTTGTGTTTTTTGATGAAAATGAAATGTTTTGGCTTGGTTGGTTGCTTTTTGTCTTGTTTTAGTAAATTACCTAGTTGCCCTTGATTTTGTGTGGTTAAAAATCAACCACATCTCCTTCCCCTTATGTCATGCTTATGTCACATTGCTATGTCATCATCCCTTCTAATCTCTTTGATTAGCTTCTAATTGTTTGCCTAATGACCGCTGATCTGTTATACGGTTCGCTTAACTTTCGTTTTCGTTTATCGTTTGAGGGATCATACCCGGGATCTTATTACTTAGGTACCCTTAACCTTTCTCAATATATTATATTCCTTTTATGATCCTCTCTTATAATCCTTTAATTTAAATCCTTTTTATCCTGTTACCTTATACTCAATTATTTCCGTACCTAGTGGATTTCCGGGAAAAATCAAAGTGTTCGGATTTGGATTCTGACGATCTTTACATACACTTATATCCCATATAAAGTACTAATAAAATCTCAGAATATCCATATCAGAACCCCTACATAGTGTTGCATGAAAAGTTTTCTCATTCAGCAAAAGCACTATTCATAAGGGTTTCAAAAATTTCCAAAAATTGGGGTTATTACAGTCTCCCCTCCTTAAAAGGATTCCGTCCCGGAATCAGATAGAAATGAATAGGGATACTTTCTTAGCATTGCACTTTCTAACTCTCTAGTCAATTTTCCCACATTGTGGTTCTACCATCAAACTCTTACTAGTTTGATAACCCTTCTCCTAAGCACTCGTTCCTTTTTACTCTATACCCTTCCTGGTTGCTCCATATAGGTTACGTCTGGTTGCATGTCTATGCGCTCATATGCCCCTATTTGTCTGGCATCCGAATTACACTTCCTTAACATTGATATGTGGAACACGTTATGAACTTGCTACAGGTTCGGGGGTAGGGCTAGCTCATATGCTAACTTCCCAAACGTCTTAATATATCCAAGGGTCCGACAAATTGTGGACTTAGCTTTCCTTTCTTTCCAAGGGTTTTCAAGGGGATACCTTTAACAACACTAGGTCCCCTACTTCCTATTCTTTGTCCTTTCGTGTCAAATCAGCATACTTCTTATGTCCATCTTGGGTTACTACCAGCCGTCCTCTGATTAGATCTATTATATCCCTGGCCCTTTGGACTACTGCGGGTCCGAGCATCTTGCGCTCTACAACTTCATCCTAACATAAGGGAAATCGACATTGTCTTCCCTCAAGGATCTCATAAGGCGATATCTCAATACTGACATATGATCCATTGTCGTAAGAAAACTCAATCCGTGTTAGGTGATCATTCCAAATTCTTTCAAGTCTATTGCACAGACTCTCATTATAGCTTTTAGCATTAGAACTTTTGCTTCTCAATACCCATTCTTTTCCAGTTCGTAATCGCTACTACCTTCCGTTCCTAATATTATACGGGTTATACTTTGCTCGCTAGCGTTCTATAACCTTTTAATAACCACGTCAACCTTAGTATCACGAATGTGTTTCCATTCCACATACTACCACCACTTTATTACTCCTTTTCAGTTGTTTCTATTTTCCAAAATTTGATCAATCAAATAGAAGTAAAGGAATTTGTTGAGAGATCACTATGATCATGAACACTTGTTATATCGCATAGTTAGTACAGAAGGTGGCCAGCCTTTAGTACTTGACAAGCAATTAAACAATAGCTGGTATCCTACTCGGCTTCTATCACACAGATAGATAGTCATTCGGCAATACCTCCCCTTCTGGAAGGGTTGTTCTTCTCAGTTTACATGAAATGAAAAGAAGAGAAAAGAATGAACTGAAGAGAATTGTATATATGAAAAAAATATTGCCATAAAATATCTGGCTTGGAACCTACCTCTGAATTATAGAGGTTTGTCATAGGAGAACAAAACATATATGTATATATATCAACATCAAGTATTATCGCATCGCATTTCACATGCTTAAATATTTTTGTTATTCCGTCCATCATTCTATGGACCCATGCTCTTCCTCGAGCTTATACTCAATCACCTATGAAACTCCCTCGACATCGAAAATCGAATCTGGAATCTCATTTTATACATCATCGTTAATAGAATTCTATGCTTGCACCGCAACCTTCCTCGTATAGTAATACGACTCTCTATTGATAAGAAAGAATAATATTCAATAGGTAGATACTCTACTTAATTAGTCTATCAATGATAACTTATACACTACCACGACCCGATTAGTGGTACTCAATCTCAACACCCATTCCAATACAACTCTCACGGTTGTAATCAGCTCATTACTCGCAGAATCATTGCTGCCTTACTATGGTCCACCACTGACCTACTGTAGTCATTCATTTTCCATGAAGTCTTAATAGCTAACCATACGGAGTCCATACATCTCGTATCTAATTCTCCTAAGGAGTTAACATAACCACCAATCACAATTCATGAAGAACACTCCAAACTCTGACGTACTTTCATGACATGAAGTAGATAAAATTGCAGAAGAGTTTCAATCAAAGTAACGATAGCAGGTTAATACCATTCTTAATCATATGCCTTCGATAGAAGACTTAACTCAAAGGTTCGTTTTAGTCCCTTTTGAAACATGGTCCAGGCTCATTCTCAAGATAGTACCTTCTAAGAAAGATAGCCCGCTAATGGCGATTACACGAAATTAAACCTTTACCCAACTACTATTACGGTTGAGTATTGCACAGTCATCAGAAGGAATGTCAATCTCCTAACCGTAATACAACCTTCCCGGCTTCAACCATCATCACTGTATTCCTTTGGCACACGCGCCTATAATTATCCTCTTACCTATTAAAGTGTCGGCCACCTCTTTGGCCTTTCTTGATAGTAAAATTTCCTTACAGTCAATGTCATTTTAACCACCTCCAAATAAATTTTCTACCTTATTCCAATCATAGCTTATGTGAAAATGTTTTTCTTTAATATCTGATGAGTAAATAAAAAAAATATCACCATTTTTCCATAAGTTATTGCCTCAATCTTTAGAGGTTAATCACTGTCACGACTGACTCTCAATCATACTTAGAACATCTTTTATCTTAGGTCCTAATTGCCCTGAACAATTTCGACCTTTACTGGTTCGATTCATACTTTCTCGTGGTTTAACACGTGCCTCACTTGGCAACATTATAATTACGTCATATTTCCTTTATCAACATTTATATTCTTGAGAATTTTGAATATTACCTTTCTCCTTGTAAACCTCTAAGGTTATCCTTCAATCATTCCTCCTGTATTCCCTAGATACAGGGCATATCACAATACCATTTACTAATACTAGAACCATTGTCTATATTCTTCTGAAAAATTTCTCCACTGATTCTTAAAGGTTGTTGTTACCTTAACCCTTTCCCAATCATACTGTCAAAACTCATACTGTCCCTATTAAGGGTGACATGCAACCTTTATGCAGTCCCCTAGGATTCATTTTAAGTTACCAATGTTCTATCCTTAATTCCACCTTTAAAAGGTACCTGCATCCTTCCATGGATAAATCAAGTCATATATCCTTGATAGATTATCTTATTCATCATTCCACCTCGATAGTCTATACCTAACTTCATAATAGCATCCTTATTCAATTGAGGTCAATCCATATGGCCTCCAAAAGATAACAATGGTCATCCGCTTTTCTTTCCTGATTTGGGAATGATAACATGGATGTTCTGGAAGATATTGGTCATGTTCAACGTGAACTTCTTCTTAATAATTCCTTATTTACTTTTGTTGTTTATCTCAACAGTCATCTCACTGTTGGGATACCTCTCATACCTGGCGTCTCCCTTTCTGAGTATCGAGCCACCGGTCTTACATTTCACATTATGAAGGTCACTTCCTTCATCCAATTTCTACTTTCTTACTTTCTTGTCTCCTTAGTCTATCCGCGTCTTATTATTTATCCTTCGAAACTATCTAAAGGTTTCCTTGAATCCTCCCAACTTAAAGGGGATAAAATGTACATAACTCGTATGCCTTCAACCATCAACTTTAACTCATGGTGAATCACACCTCATACCCAATGATTACATACTTTCCTATTTCTATTTGCTACGAGTCTTTAGGGTTTCCTCCATACCCGACTCCCTTATCATACCTCAAACTCTATTGCCTTTATATCCCTTTCCACTTCAATTTCTTTTAATTTCCTTTCTCTTATCATTATTTCATGAACCAACACAACATAAGCATTGATTTCAAACATCCCATCATTCTGGATTCGTGTCCTTAGAACGAATCTTGACAACTTTTTACAACTTAGATTCACAATTCATCATATTCGTCCCGCCTTTGTTCTGGCTCTAAGCTTTTACACTATCTCCATAACTTTGGGAAGTACCTTCCTGAAAACAATTGACTGAACTTTAATCAGTTTATTATAATCTCTTGCTCCGTGCCTTGGCCTTTCACGGCGGGTGGCCTCTCTCTTAGGAGGGTAAGTGACAAAAATAGTCTTTTGTGATTCGTCAATCATTTAGAATCTCAATTGATTCCTCTATTTCCTTTAGCCAGGCTCTTGCCTCGACTAGGTCAACCTGTTCCTTGGAACTCTGAGAGCTTAGAGACTTAAAGGTCCTAAAAGAATTTCCTACTGCATTGTTTCCTCAAGGTGGTGGTTGGGGATAATAGTCTAAGTTCTTTTCAGACAGGTCCATGAATTGCCGTATAGGAGTACCGTCTCGAGTCTCCTTTCCTTTCTCAACTTTCTGTTTCCTGAGTATGAAATGTTTCATCCTTTTCCCATACTTGGGGTTATCTTATACGTTAAAATCCTCATTTTCCACTTCATTATGTTATGGGTTCCTTCTATCTTGATGGCGTCCTCCCTGACTATCACATTCAGGGTTTGCCCTTAATCTTATTCCTTGAACTATGACTTTTATCTAAGATCTCATTTAAGCTCTTGAACATTTGGAATCCAAATTCTATAGGAATACCTCATTATTCCCTTATCATCTTTCTCGGTATTAACCTCTTATCTATTTGTTGGCTCTCTGCCTTCATTCATCACTCTTTCTGGAACAATATGTTCTTTTCCGATAATTCGGACTGTATTGCAATCTCAAACAGTTTTTCGGTACCGGCTCCGGTTACCTTCACTTCTATTTCCAAAATCTCTTATAAACTCTCCCAAAGACCTTATCATCTTGAGCCTCTCCTTTTTACTAAGGGCATCAGCCACCACATTGGCTTTCCCCGAATGATAAAGAATCTCCCAATCATAATTCTTGATTAGCTCTAACCGCCTCCTCTGGCGTATGTTGAGCTCTTTCTACGTAAAAATGTACTAGAGCTCCTATGTTTATGTAAATCTCGCACTTCTATTCATACCA
>NW_027419575.1:0-4964 GCF_009905375.1 Apium graveolens | reverse complement strand
TGTTTGATGATCCAACGACGGATGTCAAGATATGTTGATTTTGGGCTTGTGAAAATATTTAAAAATTATAACATTCCGTGCATGAACCTATAATAAAAAATCTAGTAAAATGCGTACTCCTTGAAACACGAATGTTACCTGAACGTCCGAATTTTTTTTAAATGAGCTGTTAGACGATCCAAACCGTACGGATGTCAAGATATGTTGATTTTGGGCTGTGAAAAAATATAATAAAATTCCGAATTTCGTGCATGACTTTATAAGTAAAATCTAGTAAAAGGAGTACTCCTTGAACGAGAATGTTACCGAACGTCCGAATAATTTTTTAAATGAGCTTTAGACGATCCAACCATACGGATCAAGATATGTTGATTTTGGGCTTGTGAAAAATTATTAAAAATTCCAGAACATTCTGTGCATGACTTTATAAGTAAAATTAGTAAAAGGCGCACTCCTTGAAACGAGAATGTTACCGAACTCCGAATAATATTTTTAAATGAGCTGTTTGATGATCCAACCGAACGGATGTCAAGATAGGTTGATTTTTGGCTTATGAAAAATATTTAAAAATTATCAAACATTCCGTACATGACTCTTAAGTAAAATCTAGTAAATGCGTACTCCTGTGAAACACGAATGTTACCTGAACGTCCGAATAATTTTTTTAATGAGCTGTTACGATCCAACCGTACGGATGTCAAGATAGTTGATTTTGGGCTTGTGAAAAAATTATTTAAAATTCCCGAACATTTCGTGCATGACTTTATAAGTTAAATCTAGTAAAAGGCGTACTCCTTGAAACGAGAATGTTACCAACGTTCGAATAATTTTTTTAAATTAGTGTTCAAAAATCCATCCATACGGATGTCAAGATATGTTGATTTTTGGGCTTAAGAAAAAATACTTAAAAATTGTCAAACATTTGTGCATGACTCTATAAGTAAAATCTAGTAAAGGCGTACTCCTTGAAATGAGAATGTTACCCGAACGTCCGAATAATTTTTTAAATGAGTTTTTCGATCCAACCGGATGGTTCAAGATATGTTGATTTTGGGCTTGTGAAAAATATTTAAAAATTTTCGAACATTCGTGCATGACTCTATAAGTAAAATCTAGTAAAATGCGTACTCCTTGAAACACGAATGTTACCTGAACGTCCGAATAATTTTTTTAAATGAGCTGTTAGACGATCCACCGTACGGATGTCAAGATATGTTGATTTTGGGCTTGTGAAAAAATTATTTAAAAATTCCCGAACATTCCGTGCATGACTTTATAAAATCTAGTAAAAGGAGTACTCCTTGAACGAGAATGTTACTCGAACGTCCGAATAATTTTTTAAATGAGCTGTTAGACGATCCAAACCATACGGATGTCAAGATAAGATTTTGGGCTTGTGAAAAATTATTTAAAAATTCCAGAACATTCTGTGCATGACTTTATAAGTAAAATCTAGTAAAGGCGCACTCCTTGAAACGAGAATGTTACCCGAACGTCCGAATAATATTTTTAAATGAGCTGTTTGATGATCCAACCGAACGGATGTCAAGATATGTTGATTTTGGGCTTAAAAAATATTTAAAAATTATCAAACATTCCGTGCATGACTCTATAAGTAAAATCTAGTAAAAGGCGTACTCCTTGAAACACGAATGTTACTGAACGTCCGAATAATTTTTTTAAATGAGCTGTTAGACGATCCAACCGTATGGATGTCAAGATATGTTGATTTTGGGCTTGTGAAAAAATTATTTAAAAATTCCCGAACATTTCGTGCATGACTTTATAAGTTAAATCTAGTAAAAGGCGTACTCCTTGAAACGAGAATGTTACCGAACGTCCGAATAATTTTTTTAAATGAGTTGTTCAACAATCCATCCATACGGATGTCAAGATATGTTGATTTTGGGCTTAAGAAAAAATATTTAAAAATTGTCAAACATTCCGTGCATGACTCTATAAGTAAAATCTAGTAAAGGCGTACTCCTTGAAATGAGAATGTTACCCGAACGTCCGAATAATTTTTTAAATGAGTTGTTCGACGATCCAACCGTATGGATGTCAAGATATGTTGATTTTGGGCTTGTGAAAAAATTATTTAAAAATTCCAGAACATTCTATGCATGACTTTATAAGTAAAAATCTAGTAAAAGGCGTACTCCTTGAAACGAAAATGTTACCCGAACGTCCGAATAATTTTTTTAAATGAGCTGTTCAATGATCCAACCGTACGGATGTCAAGATATGTTGATTTTGGGCTTGTGAAAAAATGTTTAAAAATTGTCGAACATTCTGTGCATGACTCTATAAGTAAAATCTAGTAAAGGCGTACTCCTTGAAATGAGAATGTTACCCGAACGTCCGAATAATTTTTTTAAATGAGCTGTTCAATGATCCAACCGTACGGATGTCAAGATATGTTGATTTTGGGCTTGTGAAAAAATGTTTAAAAATTGTCGAACATTCTGTGCATGACTCTATAAGTAAAATCTAGTAAAGGCGTACTCCTTGAAATGAGAATGTTACCCGAACGTCCGAATAATTTTTTAAATGAGTTATTCGACGATCCAACCGTATGGATGTCAAGATATGTTGATTTTGGGCTTGTGAAAAAAATATTTAAAAATTTTCGAACATTTCGTGCATGACTCTATAAGTAAAATCTAGTAAAATGCGTACTCCTTGAAACACGAATGTTACCTGAACGTCCGAATAATTTTTTTAAATGAGCTGTTAGACGATCCAACCGTACGGATGTCAAGATATGTTGATTTTGGGCTTGTGAAAAAATTATTTAAAAATTCCCGAACATTCCGTGCATGACTTTATAAGTAAAATCTAGTAAAAGGAGTACTCCTTGAAACGAGAATGTTACTCGAACGTCCGAATAATTTTTTTAAATGAGCTGTTAGACGATCCAACCATACGGATGTCAAGATAAGATGATTTTGGGCTTGTGAAAAAATTATTTAAAAATTCCAGAACATTCTGTGCATGACTTTATAAGTAAAATCTAGTAAAAGGCGCACTCCTTGAAACGAGAATGTTACCCGAACGTCCGAATAATATTTTTAAATGAGCTGTTTGATGATCCAACCGAACGGATGTCAAGATATGTTGATTTGGGCTTAAAAAATATTTAAAAATTATCAAACATTCCGTGCATGACTCTATAAGTAAAATCTAGTAAAATGCGTACTCCTTGAAACACGAATGTTACTTGAACGTCCGAATAATTTTTTTAAATGAGCTGTTAGACGATCCAACCGTATGGATGTCAAGATATGTTGATTTTGGGCTTGTGAAAAAATTATTTAAAAATTCCCGAACATTTCGTGCATGACTTTATAAGTTAAATCTAGTAAAAGGCTTACTCCTTGAAACGAGAATGTTGCCCGAACGTCCGAATAATTTTTTTAAATGAGTTGTTCAACAATCCATCCATACGGATGTCAAGATATGTTGATTTTGGGCTTAAGAAAAAATATTTAAAAATTGTCAAACATTCCGTGCATGACTCTATAAGTAAAATCTAGTAAAGGCGTACTCCTTGAAATGAGAATGTTACCCGAACGTCCGAATAATTTTTTAAATGAGTTGTTCGACGATCCAACCGTATGGATGTCAAGATATGTTGATTTTGGGCTTGTGAAAAAATTATTTAAAAATTCCAGAACATTCTATGCATGACTTTATAAGTAAAAATCTAGTAAAAGGCGTACTCCTTGAAACGAAAATGTTACCCGAACGTCCGAATAATTTTTTTAAATGAGCTGTTCAATGATCCAACCGTACGGATGTCAAGATATGTTGATTTTGGGCTTGTGAAAAAATGTTTAAAAATTGTCGAACATTCTGTGCATGACTCTATAAGTAAAATCTAGTAAAGGCGTACTCCTTGAAATGAGAATGTTACCCGAACGTCCGAATAATTTTTTAAATGAGTTATTCGACGATCCAACCGTATGGATGTCAAGATATGTTGATTTTGGGCTTGTGAAAAATATTTAAAAATTTCGAACATTCCGTGCATGACTCTATAAGTAAAATCTAGTAAAATGCGTACTCCTTGAAACACGAATGTTACCTGAACGTCCGAATAATTTTTTTAAATGAGCTGTTAGACGATCCAACCGTACGGATGTCAAGATATGTTGATTTTGGGCTTGTATAAAAATTATTTAAAAATTCCCGAACATTCCGTGCATGACTTTATAAGTAAAATCTAGTAAAAGGAGTACTCCTTGAAACGAGAATGTTACTCGAACGTCTGAATAATTTTTTTAAATGAGCTATTAGACGATCCAACCATACGGATGTCAAGATATGTTGATTTTGGGCTTGTGAAAAAATTATTTAAAAATTCCAGAACATTCTGTGCATGACTTTATAAGTAAAATCTAGTAAAAGGCGCACTCCTTGAAACGAGAATGTTACCCGAACGTCCGAATAATATTTTTAAATGAGCTGTTTGATGATCCAACCGAACGGATGTCAAGATATGTTGATTTTGGGCTTGTGAAAAAATATTTAAAAATTTCAAATTCCGTGCATGACTCTATAAGTAAAATCTAGTAAAATGCGTACTCCTTGAAACGAGAATGTTACCTGAACGTCCGAATAATTTTTTTAAATGAGCTGTTAGACGATCCAACCGTACGGATGTCAAGATATGTTGATTTTGGGCTTGTGAAAAAATTATTTAAAAATTCCCGAACATTTCGTGCATGACTTTATAAGTAAAATCTAGTAAAAGGAGTACTCCTTGAAACGAAGATACCGAACGTCCGAATAATTTTTTTAAATGAGCTATTAGACGATCCAACCATACGGATGTCAAGATATGTTGATTTTGGGCTTGTGAAAAAATTATTTAAAAATTCCAGAACATTCTGTGCATGACTTTATAAGTAAAATCTAGTAAAAGGCGCACTGAAACGAGAATGTTACCCGAACGTCCGAAT
>NW_027419574.1:0-134805 GCF_009905375.1 Apium graveolens | reverse complement strand
AATAACACAATTTTAAAATAACCCTTTATTTTAATTTATTACACATAGCAGTTTAAAAATATGAACCATTGTCACCACACTTGTTTTAAGATGAAAGAACAACAGTTTGAAATAAAACCAGTTTATATACATAACGGTTTACCAGCACCCTTGAGAAAAATAGTTTCTAATTTTTTCAAATATTTGTTCTAGGCCTCCTCAAACTACGGTTTCTTTTATTCATGTTTTTTCTGAATGATTGTGCATAAGTTTTATACAAAGCATTTAACCCAGATTTTCACAGACTACCATTTATTTACAAAATGTTTTATACCGACGATGGTTTTATTCTCTTTTTCAGTGACTTTCACACAATTCAGAAGTGTGGATAATAATTTGTGGGTTTCTTAACTATTCACTATTTAATCTAATAACAAATAAAAGTTATATAAGATATATGAGATAAACAATCCAAGAATAAGGGTTCTTCAATGGCTATCATGAATGTCTAATTTGTGTTATTTTTTTTTAAAAACAATCCTTCTAATGTTTATAAAATACTCTCCCAAGGTAAATTATAGTGCCTACAACTATCCATTCACTACAAGAAAAAGTCCAATAGACGTCACATTAGACATCAGTTGCTGATGCCGCTGATGTTAAAAGAATTAAAAATCATCCCGTGTTTTTATGATGTCTATGTTGTTTTAAAATATCGGTTATTTTAAAACTGATGTCTAAAGTTGCAAAAAAATTAAGTCCCCGCCCACTTTATTTTTGTTTCCACCTTAGCCAAAAAAATTCCCCCTTGGCAAATATTCTCCCCCGCTTTTTGTTTTTCCCCCCCAGACACATAACTAAAAAACTAAAAAAATGAACACAGAAGCTCTCACTCTCATCCGACTCTCTCGCCCCGACTCTCTCACCCCACCATCATCATCTCCACCACTCACCACCCCCACTCACAAACATCACCGCCGCTCTGCTCACCACCATCTCCACCATCTCTCTCCGTTTTTCTATGCTAAGCTGGTAAGAGGATAAGCTTAAATTAGGATCTTCTCTACTTGGTTATCATTTTAGAAACTCGAATTGGTAAGTGAATTTACTATGTTATTTTGAAATATGGTCTTCTCTGCGAGTAGTTTTCAATTGGGGTTTTTTTAAAATCGAAACCCTAAATTTTTTCAATTTGGTTTTTTTTGAAATTGTAACCCTAATTTACTTATTTGAGTATGTTTAATAGATTTGACATTTCCGGAGATGATATTAGTATTGGTACATCACTCCTCTTATTATTTATCTGCTGCTTCAATTTTATATCTGATGATGAGCTTTAGATTTACTAGAATAATTTTGAATGGTTGCATAAATAAGGAACTACATATGTATGTGATAGTTTAAGTACATGTGAAAAAACTAATCCAACCTGTGATCTTTTTGTTTATTTTGGTTTTATATTATGACCTTTTACTTGCCTTTTAGTTAATTTGGATCTAGAGGAATGAACATCTAAAAGCTTGTTTGTGCTGGTCTGCTGGATCTTTCCTGCAAAATGTCGTCACTGATTAATGATTTATCACATATTTATATTTGAAATAGTTCATAAAATAACATATTGTTAGTTAAAACTTAAATATGGATACTACTTTCAGTATTGTGATTTCTGTATTATTGTTGCAATGATTCTGTATGGGCTGCTAAGAACCTGATGCTTATTAACAGGATTCTCGGGATGAATGATGTGGGAAACTTCAGATCTTATAATAAGACTAATACATGATTAAGCTCCCCAATGAATATGTTGGGTGATCATATGAATTTCTCATCTGGGCCTTCTTCTCACTCGAGGTTCATGCCTCTGAGTCGTGTTAATGCAAATGATTCATACTTAGCCAATGGACATAATTGAGGAAATTCCAATAGGGCTACGTCTCTAATTTACAAAATGGTCCTATCAGCAACAGCTTAAAAAGAAACAAAGATGGTGAAGTGAAGATATTATCCAATATGACTGGACTGGACAAACAGGTATGTGAACGGTGTTTATTTACTATTTATTTGTTCTTGTTAGTCACTTGAATTACTTTCTTTTCCCTGTGTACTAGAATGATGATTTGAACAATTATACATCTGGTTTAGTTCACCAACTGAGCTTGCCAATCACTTCTGCTGAAATGGCAACAATGGAGAATTTTCTGTAGTTTCAGCAAGACTCCATTCCATGTAAAATTCGGGCATAAAAGAGGCTTTGCTAGTCTTCCGCGAAGCATTGTAGAGAGGGTAAGTCTAATGAACCATTGCAAGAAAATTACAGATGCCCTAGTATGCAGATGTGTACCTGCACTGTGTGGTAGTTATACAAAGTGGTGAAGGGTAGCTAGACTTTCTGTTTTTATCTTGTTATTCTTTTCTGCCGTATACACTGACATGTATAATGAAAAATACTTGAGGGTTTTTTTTGTCTAGAATATTTACATGTTGTAAGAAGCAATAAGTACCTAGATAGCTACTTAGTATGTTACTTGGTTTCCTTTTATCATGGTACTAACCTAGTTTTCTTTAGTTCGAACTTGTAGGAAGATGAATCTTAATTATTTAAACAAAATAAGATTAAATAGCTACCTGCTTCCTAGTAGTACTTAGAGCTGATTTAGTGTAGACTATTGTTTCTCATACCTGTTCATTTTGTAGGTTATGTTGATCCAGGTGAAATGCAGAGGCCAAGAAAACTTGTTGCCTTCCAGATAATGGCTCTGGAACATGCATTATCTTGTAAGTTAATGCCATATATGCTGCACTTGCTTTACTGTAGGAGTGTTTATTGGCCAATCCTAGTGCTTGTAGTTATTCAGAGATGTCATTTGATCATGAAGTTGATAACCTTTCATGCCTTAACAAGTTGATAACTTTAAAAATAGAAATAGTGTAGAAATACTAAGATGCAAACACGCATTTTAATGAATTAATACTGAAGTCAAAAACAATTGTACGTCACTTTTAAAGAAGAAAAATTGATGTCAAAAAAGTTAATGTACATCATTTTTGATAAAAAAACTAATGTCAAACATAGACATATTCAAGTGTAAATTGAACATAGACATCACTTTGTTGGGATATAATTGATGTCTATATGCAACTATAGACATCGCCTTTTACTGAATAAATTGATGTTTAATATCTGATTTTACATCACCTAAAAGAAAATATATGATGTCTATGTGGTGAAAAACATAGCTCATTATATGTTTAATCAACTGTAATAAGTGTAATTTATTTATTAAATTAATTTTTTCTAACATTTTTTGTAAAAAAACAATGCATAAACATCAGTTTTTTCGAGAAACGATGTCTAAGCCAGTAAAGAAATCGTATTATGGCCGATGTCTAGAATTGACATCACCGACATCAACATCGATTGCCAAACAGCATAGACATCGGCAAAAAACCGATGTCAATGGACTTTTTTCTTGTAGTGATTGAACGCCACTCCCATGGTCATAAAAAATACAATTATAGACAATTAAAACCCAAGAATTATACGTTTCACAATTCTGATATCAATCTCCCGATCTAATACTTACATTATGTCTATTATATCATGTACTAGAATTACAACTCCTCTTTTGATTCGTTGTAACTCCTAAAGATTCAATTAGAAGTTAGATACTCCTCTAATTGTATAAAGTGTTCAATGACAGATTAACAATAATAAAAAAATTACAATATAATCAAACACACATTTTAGGCCAACTGAATACTACCAAACTCTTGGATTAATGAATTAGCTAGTCATGGAATGATAAACAAAATGTATATTAGGAACGCAAACCATGAATTTAAGAATGGATGCACGAAGAATATAACTTTAAAGTTTCTTTGGAATCTAGGTGAATCCGTTCGCTCCTTCTTCCAATCTCCCTCTCAAAATGCTTCTATCCCTTCTATCAAGAATACGGCTAAATTTATTCTATACTATGTTATGTTATGGTTTTTTTGTATACAATATATAAAACCTAATATATAATAAAGAGTTTCAATGCTTTTCCCAAAATAAATTGGACTTTGATGTAAAATTTGTATCTTTCAGGCTTGATTCTGGGCTGCTCCAGTTTGATTCTTTATGTTGGACCACTTCTAAACCGTATATAATTCTATTAGATTCGTATGGGCGGTAAGATCTCCCAATTCTGATGTCTAGAACTCAAGTTAAGGCCCAAACAGTGATGTATGCGCGTGCATCCCAATAAATCCCAATAAGTCCAAATAAGCCCAATTCCATCTAAAGTTGGGAATTCTTTATTTTCTGTCATAAAACATTAAACTCTAATTAATAATATACAATTAATGATAGAATATTATAAATATGAGAATAAAATCCTTTAAAATATACATAAATATATACTCTATCAAGAACGAGATGTCCACAAAAACTTAACATTTTTTAAATCTAGAATAACAAAGGCATCAATTAAACTAATGCCTTATGCAATGCCAAAGATTGAAAAGATTACGATAAAAATAATAACAGGTGTAGCTCATGCCTCCATTGATATAGGAAAACAATGTAATAAGAGTAATCCCCTATGAGCCCAAAAATCCAATTAGCTTTAAGAACCAAGAACTGTTGAGAAATACATGATCATGGACTAGATAACAAACTCACAATACCATATTACGAGTGGAGAGTAGGTCGGTCTTTAGTTTTGTAATTAACACTTATTCTTTATCAAATGTTAATATACCACAATCCTTTAACATAAACAAAGATAGAATAATTTTTTAATGTTCTAATTCGGGCCATTTAATCTATTTCGGGAAATTTGTCAGAATTTATGTTATTTTTATGCAGTGACGCAAACTTTTTACAAAATAATCGTCAAATTAACAAGTGGAAGAGCAGACTTGTTGACTTGATATCATGTAAATAATGTTTGATCAACCAACAATGAACTAGACATTACAATTGTATAATTAAAGATATAAGTTAAAAATATTTCTTTAGTATCACACAGCAGTGTTAAAACTTTTAAAAGCCATGTATACAACACTAAACATATGATCATAACAATACAATCAATAAAATAAACTAAATGAACTATAACTGTTGACATACCCAAAAAACCTAATATAACTATAGAAAACAATGACAAATCAAATTACCCAAACAAACCTACCAGAGCATAATGCATAGACCGTTGAGGGATAAATAGGCCTCGACCAGCACCACTCATTAAAGCTCCAAGGCCACCAGCACCAATAAGCCCCTGGAGCTCCACCAATGTCCTCTTCACATCACCCATGTATTCCGGCAAAGTGGGTCAGCAGCAACATGTGGATTCACCTAAAAACATCGACTTGGAGTACAATACCATATTACTAGTACAGAGTTTTATATTTAACACTTATTATTTATCATATCTTAATATACCACAATCGTTTAACATAAACAAAGATAAAAGAATTAACCTTCATTTAAAATGTGTAGTGTGTATTAAAAATAACAAAAATATACTTAAAATACTTAGCTTTCATTGACTACACCCATAAACAAAAATAACATTCAAATATAAACCAAAATAAAATTTAAATAATCCAAAGTCTCATTTTTAAAAGCTAACTTTAAGTAAAATCCACCTAAAGTACAAACTAATAAATAATCTATATTTATTGATTATTCAATTCAATATGTATGATGATTTAATCCATATAGAAACAAATGCACCACCAAAATTTAATTTACACAAGATTATAAAAATTTCAATTTACAAATTAAGTGGACTAACATACAAAATTGAGAAAATATTAGTGAAATAAAAATTTAAAAATAATAAATATATGCACACAAATATATAGAGATTTCAACATATATAAATGGAGTAGAAGAGCACAGGAGCAAATGAAAATAAATCAAACATACCTAGCATCTTGGAGCGCGGGCTACATAACAAAAATGAAAACTAAAATCATACTAAAAATCTAATTTAGAAAAAATAAAAATTAAGGGAAATTGTAAGAGTTTAAGAACTTAGTAATTGTATATATGATTGTGTATCAAAGTAGCAAACTTGAACCAATCTTTATACTAGGTATTGCCACTCTTAGTCGTCACTTGACTTGAACCGAGGAAGATCAAGTAGAACGTGGCATATATGTCAGTTACTTCTGATTTGTACGTGCCTTGTCTTTATTCTATAGCTTCTGGGGATTTCTTGGCACTGGGCTTCCAATTAAACATACTAGGCATTAACATGTATGGGCTTTTGAGTCATCGGCCCAAAACTGTTTATTTATAGGAACCTCCAACAATGGAAAAGTATCTCCATTTGAGAAAATATTCACACACTTTCTTCTCAACCTGGTGCAAAGAAACAAGTGCAAGAAACATTATTAGTGCATCTAACTTTAATAGCCTAGCGTCTTAAAAAATAAACACTTATACCATAACTAAGTAAAATTTAATGTTTTATAAATTAAACACCTAACAAAATATACATATTATATAATCAAATAAAATAAAATACAAACATTGTAAAATACATCTTATTATGAAATTAATGACTCTATTAATCATATAATATGGATATTTTTTAAATTTACAAATCACTCGGATAAAAGTACTAGTTTATACTTTTATTCAAAAAAAGAAAATTCGTAAAATAATTTATGAACTATCATCTTCATTCATTTTGCAATAATATTGGACTTGAATTTTGGAAAGTATTTGATAAAATAGTGTCTTTATGTAGTTCTGAGCCTTTTTGTGCTTGTCACAATTTTATTTAGAAAAAGTGTCTAGTGAAATTTTGTTAGTAAAAAAGCAAGTTTATAAATATAAGGATAATTTTCAATAATAAATTTACATTACAATAGCAAATCATAAAAAATATTCATTATAACTATGTCAAAGTACATATGGCTAAGCCAAACAATTTATATACTCATTGTACATTACTATGGTATATGTAGTGTTACCCACAATTTTAGGTCATTTTTATAATTTCAAATCAAATACACTAAGAACTAAATAAAAATTAACAATAATTTTATAATTTATTTTAATTCTTATGTTTAAATAAACGAAGTGCAATTAGTAAATATTTTTAAAAACTGCATCAGTTTCCTAATATGTATAATTTGTTTGTCAAAAATTTGGTGCCTTATACCTTTACAAATTGAACTTGATTAGTTGTTGTTATGTAAATATTAATTAGTTTATTACAATTAATTTGTGCATGATACTGAATGGTTTTTATATTTGAATATTTTGTAGTAGTATTTTATTATTTTTAGTTATTTGGTACTTATATTATTGTTATTTGAGGTTAGTAGGAAATTTGTATATCATTTTATTAAATACAAATTAATTTTTTTGAGAAAATGTAATTTTTAATTAAATGTTTTTATAGAATACTTACCACCTAATTTTAAAAATCTAATTTCATTTACTATACAAAATAAATTAGAGTAATATTTATTTACATATATGCTTGTTAAATCAGATTTTTAAAATATAGAAAAAAAAATCAAAATTTATCATATGAAATTCATACTAAAATTAAAAAAAATAATTTAAACTATATTGGGATTATTTTTTGATGTAAATATATATATATATATATGACAAGCTATGTGTTAACCTAATAACAAACTAAATTTACTTATATTGGGTGTTTCCGTCTCAGGAAGCTCCCCCAACAATTATTAAAATTCATTTCACCAAACACAATGTTGAAAATGCAATTTCTTACTTCATGGAGATGTAGGCTTGTTTGGGAAAAATTGTACGGTTGTAAGAACTTATATTTTCAATACAAGAATAGGTTGCCTGGCCATTTTCATCCACACTAAATCAGCTGCTAATGTAATGGCTATAGATGGATAACTATTGGAAAAAAGTTGTTATTTTTATTGAGTCCAATAGTTAATGGCTATAGATCGATTACTATTGGAAAAAAGTTGTTATTTTTATTGAGTCCAATAGTAATATATTTAGGTGTGGCACTAGTGGTGGTAATTTACTCCTCCAATTGGTGGCACTAGTGGCCCTAATCTTAATAGTTGAATTCGAGGTGGCATTATTTATAGTGAAGTTCGTGCTAACTTAAGTAGGGTCATTGGTGGCAACTTTAATAATGACAGCAGTTCTGGTAGCATTAGTGGTATATTGGGTAGTCTTAGTAGTGGCATTGGTGGTAGCATGCGTAACATCTTTACTCATTACATTGGTGGCACTACAAGTGGTAATAATTGTAGTGAATTTAGTGATATTGATGGTTCCATTTGTTGTGGTGCTCTTATTAGTGTAATTGGTGGCATTGGAAGCAGTAATCTTAGTAGGAGAATTAGTGGTGGTATTGTTGGTGTTAGTGTTAAAATTCATGCTAACATAAGCAGTTCCATTGATAGTCACTTTAATTATGGCATTAGAGGTTGTAGAAATGATGGTAATTGGTTAGTCTTAGTAGTGGCATAGGTGGTAGCATTGGTGGTAGCCTTTATTGGTGGCATCGGTGGTGGCATGGGTGGTTACTTTAGTGGTAACATTGATGATATAATGGTTAGTCTTAGTAGTGGCATTGGGGGTAGTGTTTCTTGTAGATTTGTTGGTTGAATTGGTGGTGGCATGGCTGGTTGCTTTAGTGGTAGCATTGGTGGTATATTGGTTAGTCTTAGTAGTGGCATTGGTAGTGGCATTGTTGGTAGCTTAACTGGTGGCATGGGTGGTAGCTTTATTGGTAGCATTGGTTATATATTGGATAACTCTAGAAAATAGTGACAATGGTGGTGGCATGGCTCATTGCTTTAGTTGTGGCACTGGCGGTGCTAGTGGTATCCTCGATATTGGTGGATTTAGTATTGGTGGTGGTAGTTTAGTTATGGCTTTGGTGGAAGCAACTTACTTAGTAGAATTGGTAGTTTAGTTATGGCTTTGGTGGAAGCAACTTAGTAGAATTCGGGGTGCTAGTGGTGATATTGGCACTAACTTTAGTGATAGTAACATTGGTTATGGCGGAGGTAACTTTGGTTTTTATTTTTGTAGTTGTTTCAAATGATAATGATGTTAATTAAATTAATGGTACTCGAGTGATCACGGATAATGCATATAATTATACTAATGCCATTGGTTGTATTAACATTGGTAGTGGTGAAAACCTTGATAACTCTGGAAATGGTGGTAGAGCTATCAATATCAGTTGGGGCGTTGGTGATATTAATGCGGTGACATTAATTAGCCTTACAGTAATGATTAACTCCCTGCACATCGGCATAAACATCAACATTATTTTTAATTTTGTTATTTGTCCCACTTTTACAGATCAATGGATGAACTCGTATTATGATTGGGATTTCTGACTTGCCTGAGATGTACTTCCCAAAAGCGGCTTAGGATCTCAAATAAGTTCACAATACTTAGACTCTTTTCTCACTCTAAAAATATTTCGGCTCCTACATAATTATACAACAAAGTCCATTTTTCTAATGGTACCTCCATTGGATTAGTAATTAGGTTCTTCTAATTACTAATCAAAAAATGGATTTTGTTTTACAATTATGTATGAGGTGAGACATCTTTAGGATGAGTAAAAATTCTAAGTCTTCTGAACTTCTGTGAGATCATGAGCCACTTTTAGGAAGTACATCTCATGCAAGTAAGAAATCTCATTCCGAACATGGGTTCATCCATTGATATGTAAAAGTGGGACCAGTAACAAAATTAAAAATAATGCTGATGTTTATGCCGATGTGAAGGTAGTTGGTCAACACTGTAAGGCCGATTAATGTCACCAACAACCCCATTGATATTGATAGCACTACCACCGATGACACACCGATCAAGGTTTTGACCAGTACTGATGCTAATACATCCAATGACACTAGTATAATTATATGCATTATCCATGATCATTCGAGTACCATTAATTTCGTCTGTAACAATACTATTTAAAATCACTACCAAAGTTACCGCCGCCACAACCAATTTTACTACTACTAAAGTTAATGTCAATATCACCACCAACACCCCGAATGCTACTAAGTAAGCTACTTCCACCAAGGCCATAACTAAAACTACCACCAATACTAAATCCACCAGTATCAATGCTACCACTTGCACTGCCAGTGCCACAACTAAAGATATGAGCCATGCCACTACCATTTCCACTACTACTATTACCCAGTATATAACCTATGGTACCAATAATGCTACCACCCATTCCGCCACCAATCACAAGTTAAGCTACTATCAATGCTACTACCAATGCCACTAATAAGACTAAACAATATACTACCAATGCTACCACTAAAGCAACCAGCCATACGTCACCAATAGCACTTCTAAAGCTACAAGAAACGCTACCACCAATGCCATTACTAAGAGTAACCAATATATCACCAATATTACCAATAAAGCAATCACCTATGCCACCACCAATGCCACCACTAAAGCTAATAGCAATGCTACCACCAATGCCACTACTAAGACTAACAAATATACCATCAATGCTACCACCTCTAATGCCATAGTTAAAGTGGCCATCAATGGAACTGCTTAAGTCAGTATGAACTTCAACACTAACATCAACAATACAATCACCAATTTCCCTACTAAGATTGCTACTTCCAATGCCACCAATTGCATTAATTAGAGCACCACGACCAATGCCACCATCAATACCACTAAATCCACTTCAATTATTACCACTTCTAGTGCCACTAATGTAACCACTAAAGATACTAGACATGTTATCACCAATGTCACTACTAGGACTACCCAATATACCACTAATCCTACCACCACTGATGCCATTATTAAAGTTGTGACGAATGACACTACTTAAGTTAGCTCTACTTGACCACCAACAATGACACCACCAATTCAAGTTTTAAGATTACTACTTGTGCCACCAATTGGACGAGTTAATTACGAGCACCAATTCCACAGCGAACAATATTACTACTGGATTCAAGAAAAATAACAAGTCCTTTCCCAATAGTTATGGTTGAAAATTGTGAGGCAAGGTGTTCAAGTATTAAAACTATAAGTTCTTACAATCCTACAATTTTTCCCAAACAAGCCTACATCTTCTTGAAGTAAAAAAACTCATTTTTAACCTTGTGTTTGGTGAAATGAAGTTCAATAGTTGTTAGGGAGCTTCTGACATCGGAAGCTCCCAATATAAGTTAACTTAGTGTGTTATTAGGTTAACACATAATACTTAGAATAGCTTCCCATATATACAATAAAAAATAGGCCAAATATAGTTTAAATTGTTTTCCTAATTTTAGTATCAATTTCATATTAGAAATTTCAATTTTTTTTCCTAGTTTACACAAATGTGATTTAACAAAGTGTGCTCTATGTATTATATAAATTAATTGGATGATGATGTATAAGCATACATGTAAAAACATATTACTCTAATTTATTTTGTGTTGTAAATAAAATGAAGTTCTAAAAATCACGTGGTAAGCATTGTATAAAAAAATTTAACTTGAAAATTAAATTTTCCCAAAAATATTTAATTTTTTTAATGAGATTATATATAAATTACCTACTAACCTCAACTAACAATAGTATAAGTACTACTAGAGTAGATTCAAGTCTAAAAAGTTTTTCACTATAATGCACAAATTAATTTTCATTTATAAATTAATATTTACTTAACAACATTTAATCAAATTCAATTTCATAGGGATAGGATACAAAGTTTTTGATAAACAAGTTTTACATATAAAAAAATGATGCAGTTTGTAAAAATATTTACTAATTTTACTTTGTTTATTTAAATATAAGAATTAAAATAAAGGATAAAATAATCGTTGATTTTTATTTAATTCTTAGTCTATTTTATTTGAAATTAAAAAATAGCACTATATATACCATATATCCATCAGACCATATGTACTTTAACAATGTTATAATGAATATTTTTAAGATTTTCAATTCTAATGTAAATTTATTATTGAAAACCATGCTTATGTTTATAAACTTGCTTTTTAACAAAAAAAATTCCAATAGACACATTTTCTAACAAATTTTGTGACAAGCATAAAAAGGTTGAAAAGTACACATAAAGACACTGTTTTGTCAAATACTTACCAAAATACAAATCCATTATTATTGTAAAATGAATAAAAATGAAACGTTCACAAATTATTTTTCGAATTTCTTTTTTTGAATAAAAGTATAAATATTAACTTTAATTCAAAAAAATATTTTAAAAAAATATTTAAAACTAGTACTTGTTTACCCCGACGGGTTGTAAATTTAAAATATATCCAAATTATATGGTTAGTGAATTTATTAATTTCACGGTAAGATGTATTTTACAATGATAGTATTTTATTTAATTTGATTACATAATATTTATATTTCGTAAGGTGTTTAATTTGTAAAACATTATATTTCACTTAGTTATGGTATATATGTTTATTGTTAAAGACGCTAAGCTATTAAAGTTAGATGAACTAATAATATTTCTTTCACTTGTTTCTTTGCAGCACGTTGAGAAGCAAGTTTGTAAATATTTTCTGAAGTGGAGGTATATTTTCATTTTTGGAGCCTGTTTAGATAAACAATTTAGTATATATTAACCTAAAGTATGTTTAATTCGAATCCCACCGCGAAGGAAGCCGAAGAAGCTATAAAATCAGCACGTCCAAATGGGAAGTAACGGGCGGATATGCCTTGTTATCCTTGATCTTCCCGGGCTCACTCAACTTACCTCTAAGAGTAGACAATACCTAGTATAAATATTGGGACAAGTTTACTATTTTCTTACATAATCATATCTACAATTATATATTCAACAATTACTTGTATATTCATATCTTACCTAAAAGATCAATTACTGATTCGCACACCGGAGGTGAATCGGGGAGTCAAAACCTCACATTCTTCTCCTTGCAGGTCCAACCGAAGATCGTTCGAGTAGAAACTTGGTTCCAACATTTGGCGCCGTTTATGGGAATACGAGAGTAAGTTCTGAGATCTGAGATGATGACAACAAGCAATGATGAACAAGGCCCTCCTAGGTTTCTTGATTAGAAAATGAACCGCTGAAAACAACCTTTGGTCACCTCTCGGAACTTGGAAGCTAATTTTGATGAATAAGTCGACATCTTTCCTAATCCTGAAGAACAGGGGAAGTTGAAGAAATTGAGGGCTGAGATGGTTGCTAGACAAAGGGGGAAATCGAAATAATGGGAAGAAGTAGAGCTGGTGAAATACAAAAAATGGGAGCCGATACTTTGAAACTCAAAGCGATAAAACTATGAAGCGAAGATCTAGAATTGGCGGTAGAAGTGCTATGAGCCTCAGTAGAAGAAACTGAAGAGGCCAAGAGTTCTCGAAAAGAGAAATAAGCCCAGGTTGAGAAAGATGAGTCCGCGGACTCTGACTCACACCCTGGGAGAAGGAGGACAAAGGCCGTATTGACTATAGACTCCAAAAAGGATGAAGAGGAAGACGACTCTCGAAAAGATTAGAGAAAGCCTTATTTGGGGACAAAAAGATTAGTCATGAACCCGTGGTTCTTGAAGAGATTGAAGCCTATCGACCTACACCAGGTGAAGAAAAGTAATTCCAGAAGATGACTGAGTTCAATGGGAGGGGAGATCTCGAAGACCACTATGACAAATATTAGTTGTAAGTAACTGGTACGATCCACAACTAGACAATGCTATGTAAGATGTTTAAGACTATCTGAAGGGGGCATCATTGAGGTATAAGTGACTTCGCCCACGTTCGATCCTAACCTATGAGAAGTTGAAGGGGAAATTTATAAGGCATTACTCACACCTATTTCGAAGAGAAAAAGACACTGAGCGAGTCTCTAGGCGACTACCTAGCCAGACTCAAGGAGGAAGCTAATATGATCACTAATTTGAACAAGACTAAAGTCATGGTATATCTAACCACTGGACTGGACCCAATCAAAGGTAAAATGCTCATGTCATCTCTTTATGATTATGCCCAAAGTGCATGAATGATATATATTTAAGAGGTGCGAACATTCGAAGGATGATGGAGATTTTTGAGGGATACAAGGAGCCCCAAAGAGATAACTGCAACTAACAGTCATGTCACTACGAATACTCACGAGGATCCAACAAAGACTGAAGGAACGATCATAGGGTGATTGATAAGAAGGAAATATATCGAGACTTGCAAAGGCAAAGGTATAGAGAATTGACTTTATTTACACCACTTAACGCGTTGATCTATGAATTTTTCTATGAAATCAAAGGTGAACCACGCTTCATCCAACCGACGAAAATGAGGATGGCCGACCACAAGAAGAATACCGATAAGTACGATGACAACCATCAGGATAATGGGGCATAATACTGATGAATGTTTTTACTTGAAGTGGTCGATTGAAAAAATGATCAAGGCCGGAGAACTCAATGAATTTATAAAAGTTCTGAAATAAGGAACATATTACCCGAAGAGAGATATCGGGGAGAGGTGAAGATAATTTCGGGAGGAAGCACCCTCGGACTTAAAAGTATAAATTCCAGGAAATGGTACGCTCATCAAGTTTATATTTAATACCAGTTTAGCCCTGCTAGACAGACTGTGTCTCTTTTCTTCATCAAAGATGAACTACGAGAACGTCATATACCCCCATGCATAGTCGCTGGTAATCCACCCTGTCATCGAGAAATATAAGATATGGAAAGCTTTAGTCGACGGAATGATTTTGGTCAATATCTTATTTTATCGGACGTATACCAAGATGAACCTAGCCGGACAAAAGATGGAGCCATGCCATGAGGCACCTCTTGAGGTTGTCGGCAGACAGCATGTACCTTGCAAATGTATGATTGTTTTACCCATTTTATCGGTAAAATATCCACATATATAATCACAAGGCCTTTAGACAAATTGATCACCTACTTGAACAAGTTCTGCAACCAAATACCTTGTGTGGTTATTGTCGTTGCCGCCATGAATTCAGCCTCGCACGAAGACAAAGCAACACATATTTATTCCTCCGACATTCATGTTATGAATTTTTATTCAAGTAGAATGCCATATGAGATGTAATTTTTTGTTCATGCACGCTTCATGCATGATCACTATCTGAGTAGCCACTTACCATATAATTCCCATCTTCTTGTACATATACCCATAAACCATCCATATTTAGGAGTGTCTTTGATGTTGCTTAAAATCCTCTACACAATATTATAGTGTAACTTAGCAGTCCTATTCATATACCTTCTTTAAACCCCCATATAATATGAAATATATGGATGGGTATGTATAAGGCACCTTAACTCGTCAATGATACTTTTGTACAAGGCGGAATCGGCTAATTTACCACCTTCATATTTTTCTATATATACTTTGGAATCTATATGATATCTATTTGGTTTATAAGTTTGCATTTTCGCCTTCTTCAAGATCTTTTTTCCGTAAGCTATTTTCCTGATCTCTGTGAACCCTTTTTCGGTTTACCTCCAAACCAAGGTAGTATGCCCGCTTCTGTTAAGCACCATATCAAACTCACTCTCCATCTACTTCTTAAACTTTAAAATGTTTCCAATACTAGATTGTAACACCCCAACCCCACATCGAGGAGATTTGGGACTTACGTTTAATTTATAGGACAAAGTACGTAATCATCGAGCTTTAGGTCAAAGCAACAAAATATATGTCAGGTATAACACTTTATTTAGTGTCATATCTTCTTGCCCTGTTCCTGCAAATTTGCGCTTCAGTGAGGCAACTTGAATTCATACCCAGCCTTTGTTTATTCCCTTGTGTAATGATTATTTGTAAGAATATATGTTTCTAGCTTCCTGGACTATTTTTCCCGTCACATAATTGATTAGTGAGGTCTAAACACTTAGTATACTTCGAGAGGTCTAAACATTAAGCACACTTCAAAACGAGACACTCGGGATTTCCGCTCAACCTAATATCTTTCCTAGCAATAGTATATACCGATTGTGTTTAAAGATTACTTATAACAAAATATGGTACAATAAATATGGTACAATCTTACTGTGGCATTATATACATTTTTTCTATATTGAGTGCTATGTATTATCATGTTTACGTTCTTATGCACAATTGTAATCATCGACCATAAAAAAATACATACCTATTTACGGCCAAAATTGGGGGAGATATCAAGCCACATAGATCATCATGTATCAGTTGTACTTCATTCCTGTCATAAATCCTGAATGTATGTGAATGATTATTTCACTTGTTTCGACAACAAAACCATCGCAGTTCGCCTTCGGTTGAAAAAGTTTTTGTAGACCTCATGCCATTCTCTTTTTTGACATTCTGTGTAAACCTTGAAAATTCACACGACCCAATCTTGAGTGCCCATGTTAGCTCCTCTTCCTTTGACAACAGAAACATTATTGCACTTTTCAATGACAATTTTGTACAATGTGTTTTCTATAGAGGCGAAGACAAAATATAGAGGCGTGCATTTATTATAGAGGCGAAGACAAAATATACCATATAAATGAATAGTGAAGGAAAATAAGAATAAAATATTTTGCAATAAAATAAATTTGAAAGTTTATTACCCGCATGAATTTTCTAATATTTTGCAATAAAATAAATTAGAAAATTTTTATAACATATGTAAGAAATTTTGAAAAACAATGTTTAAAATCAGTTTAATAGACTAAAAAAATTGGATTAGTTTATTAGAGGGTAATTATAACACCCAAATCAACTAAGTTTTGAATCACATTCAATCCATATCTGAAAAAAGCAAAGTTATATATGAATTAAGATTAATTTTTAATAAGGGAATTGTCTCAAACACGATAAATAACTTGATAGTATTCACACATAAAACTAATCTAACTATATATGGCCACACCACAACTGTAGGTCTATCTATATATTATTCATCTAGTTTGGATATTATCCATCTAAATGAATTCAATACATATGTTTAGCCATGGCTTATCCTTAATGATTCACATAATTAATTTCGGCCATGAATTTTCTTTACTTAATAAAAAATTTTGAGGAAAATCTACCAAGTACTATGTTGTATAATTCTTGTTAGGAAATTTGTGATGGTTTCTCTAAACTTTAGTTTATTAAAAAAATCCATTATAACCATTACAACATGACAAACACAAAGAAGCAAAAACTTAAAATTGGTATCATCTACACATGGAACCTCATTAGTGAATATAAGAAATTAAGCATTACAAAAGTTTCATAACTATATATAAAAAGTGGTGATTACATTCAATTCTCACTAACTCATATAATAAGCTAGGTTCTTGTTAAGGCGTTCCTATTACCTGACTTCTAGATCAAGATGGGAAAACATATACCGTCTAAAGGTAAAATTAGTGTTCATAGATCATAAAATTATTAGTCCATCAATGAACAACTTTTAAAGGATTACAAGAATATATTGTAATTCACACTTAATAAGACACTTTTATCAATATATAAGATGTAAACAAACCTGGGATTTATCACAAAATTGGGTAATGAACCAGAAAGTCTCATAGCTCTGCTGCACAAGCCTTTTACGGTAGGATTAGTGTATTGAAATGAAGATTTTTTACGGCTGGGTTGAAATGAGGCTCCACATACAGGAGAAAATCATATTGTGAAAAAATTTAGGGTATTGAGTTGTTTGTTGGAATTAGATGTTAGATCCAATTTAAAATATAGTGGGCTTATTTTAAGATTACCAAAGTGTACTAATAAGAATTAGGATGTGTTGTAAGTTGGGCTCTTTTCTGATGTTCCTGACCCATAAGGCAAAAAGAACAAATAAATTTACCTACACTCTTGTTCTATCTACACTCAATTCTTGTATTCTTAAACTTACTATTTCCTTAGTAAGATTTGTTCATCATTTATTTAAACTATAATTTATACTCTCTATTTTATATTTATTTATGTATAATTTTTTTAATATTAAATTATTATATTTTCACATATTAAAATTATTGATGAATTTTTTTATTTACTGTAAAATAATTTTAATTGGTGAGGTTAACATTGGTAATTGTTACTAAAATTAAATTCATTATTATTCAAGACTGCAATTTTCAAAATTATTTATACTTGTGCATATATTTTTGAATTTGTTCCCTACAACATTTTCAATTTGTATTAAATGAAATTGTTAGTTATAATTTTGTATTTTCATGCCCCCATGATATTCGTCTCCAAATTCTAATTATTTCTATTTACTTGATTACATTTAATAGAATTTTAAATTTAATGTAAGAACTAATTTGATACAAATTTCCATAAATCTGACAACTATTTTTTCTATCTTTTTTTTAAACAAAAAAATATTTTGTTAAGTTTAAAAAAACTATATTCCTTATGTTATAAGGATAAAATAAGTTTTTATAATTACATGAAAAAATTGAAGATAATTATTTTATTTACATGTAAGTAAGGATATGTAAAAATAACCTTTATTTTAATTTATTACACATAGCAGTTTAAAAATATGAACCATTGTCACCACACTTGTTTTAAGATGAAAGAACAACAGTTTGAAAATAAGAACCAGTTTATATACATAACGGTTTACGAGCACCCTTAAGAAAAAATAGTTTCTAATTTTTTTCAAATATTTGTTCCAGGCCTCCTCAAACTACGGTTTCTTTTATTCATGTTTTTTCTGAATGATTGTGCATAAGAGTTTTATACAAAAGCATTTAACCCAGATTTTCACAGACTACCATTTATTTACAAAAATGTTTTATACAGACGATGGTTTTATTCTCTTTTTCAGTGACTTTCACACAATTCAGAAGTGTGGATAATAATTTTGTGGGTTTCTTAACTATTCACTATTTTAATCTAATAAACAAATAAAAGTTATATAAGATATATGAGACAAACAATCCAAGAATAAGGGTTCTTCAATGGCTATCATGAATGTCTAATTTGTGTTATTTTTTTATTAAAAACAATCCTTCTAATGTTTATAAAATACTCTCCCAAGGTAAATTATAGTGCCTACAACTATCCATTCACTACAAGAAAAAGTCCAATAGACGTCACACATTAGACATCAGTTGCTATGCCGCTGATGTTAAAAGAATTAATAAAATCATCCCGTGTTTTTATGATGTCTATATTGTTTTAAAATATGGGTTATTTTAAAACTGATGTCTAAAGTTGCAAAAAAAAATTTAGTCCCCTCCCACTTTATTTTTGTTTCCACCTTAGCCAAAAAAATTTCCCCTTGGCAAATATTCTCCCCCGCTTTTTGTTTTTCCCCCACGAGACACATAACTAAAAAACTAAAAAAAATGAACACAGAAGCTCTCACTCTCATCCGACTCTCTCGCCCCGACTCTCTCACCCCACCATCATCATCTCCACCACTCACCACCCCCACTCACAAACATCACCGCCGCTCTGCTCACCACCATCTCTCTCCGTTTTTCTATGCTAAGCTGGTAAGAGGATAAGCTTAAATTAGGATCTTCTCTACTTGGTTATCATTTTAGAAACTCGAATTGGTAAGTGAATTTACTATGTTATTTTGAAATATGGTCTTCTCTGCGAGTAGTTTTCAATTGGGGTTTTTTTAAAATCGAAACCCTAAATTTTTTCAATTTGGTTTTTTTTGAAATTGTAACCCTAATTTACTTATTTGAGTATGTTTAATAGATTTGACATTTCCGGAGATGATATTAGTATTGGTACATCACTCCTCTTATTATTTATCTGCTGCTTCAAATTTTATATCTGATGATGAGCTTTAGATTTACTAGAATAATTTTGAATGGTTGCATAAATAAGGAACTACATATGTATGTGATAGTTTAAGTACATGTGAAAGAAAACTAATCCAACCTATGATCTTTTTGTTTATTTTGGTTTTATATTATGACCTTTTACTTGCCTTTTAGTTAATTTGGATCTAGAGGAATGAACATCTAAAAGCTTGTTTGTGCTGGTCTGCTGGATCTTTCCTGTAAAAGGTCGTCACTGATTAATGATTTATCACATATTTATATTTGAAATAGCTCATAAAATAACATGTTGTTAGTTAAAACTTAAATATGGATACTACTTTCAGTATTGTGATTTCTGTATTATTATTGCAATGATTCTGTATGGGCTGCTAAGAACCTGATGCTTATTAACAGGATTCTCGGGGATGAATGATGTGGGAAACTTCAGATCTTATAATAAGACTAATACATGATTAAGCTCCCCAATGAATATGTTGGGTGATCATATGAATTTCTCATCTGGGCCTTCTTCTCACTCGAGGTTCATGCCTCTGAGTCGTGTTAATGCAAATGATTCATACTTAGCCAATGGACATAATTGAGGAAATTCCAATAGGGCTACGTCTCTAATTTACAAAATGGTCCTATCAGCAAAAGCTTAAAAAGAAACAAAGATGGTGAAGTGAAGATGTTATCCAATATGACTGGACTGGACAAGCAGGTATGTGAACGGTGTTTATTTACTATTTATTTGTTCTTGTTAGTCACTTGAATTACTTTCTTTTCCCTGTGTACTAGAATGATGATTTGAACAATTATACATCTGGTTTTGTTCACCAACTGAGCTTGTCAATCACTTCTGCTGAAATGGCAACAATGGAGAATTTTCTGTAGTTTCAGCAAGACTCCATTCCATATAAAATTCGGGCATAAAAGAGGCTTTGCTAGTCTTCCGCGAAGCATTGCAGAGAGGGTAAGTCTAATGAACCATTGCAAGAAAATTACAGATGCCCTAGTATGCAGATGTGTACCTGCACTGTGTGGTAGTTATACAAAGTGGTGAAGGGTAGCTGTACTCTCTGTTTTTATCTTGTTATTCTTTTCTGCCGTATACACTGACATGTATAATGAAAAATACTTGAGGGTTTTTTTTGTCTAGAATATTTACCTGTTGTAAGAAGCAATAAGTACCTAGATAGCTACTTAGTTTCTTCTCAGTTATTATTGGTACAAACCTAGTATGTTACTTGGTTTCCTTTTATCATGGTACTAACCTAGTTTTCTTTAGTTCGAACTTGTAGGAAGATGAATCTTAATTATTTAAACAAAATAAGATTAAATAGCTACCTGCTTCCTAGTAGTACTTAGAGCTGATTTAGTGTAGACTATTGTTTCTCATACCTGTTCATTTTGTAGGTTATGTTGATCCAGGTGAAATGCAGAGGCCAAGAAAACTTGTTGCCTTCCAGATAATGGCTCTGGAACATGCATTATCTTGTAAGTTAATGCCATATATGCTGCACTTGCTTTACTGTAGGAGTGTTTATTGGCCAATCCTAGTGCTTGTAGTTATTCAGAGATGTCATTTGATCATGAAGTTGATAACCTTTCATGCCTTAACAAGTTGATAACTTTAAAAATAGAAATAGTGTTGAAATACTGAGATGCAAACACGCATTTTAATTAATTAATACTGAAGTCAAAAAACAATTGTACGTCACTTTTAAAGAAGAAAAATTGATGTCAAAAAAGTTAATGTACATCATTTTTGATAAAAAAACTGATGTCAAACATAGACATATTCAAGTGTAAATTGAACATAGACATCACTTTGTTTGGGATATAATTGATGTCTATATGCAACTATAGACATCGCCTTTTACTGAATAAATTGATGTTTAATATCTGATTTTACATCACCTAAAATAAAATATATGATGTCTATGTGGTGAAAAACATAGCTCATTATATGTTTAATCAACTGTAATAAGTGTAATTTATTTATTAAATTAATTTTTTCTAACATTTTTTATAAAAAAACAATGCATAAACATCAGTTTTTTCGAGAAACGATGTCTAAGCGCCAGTAAAGAAATCGTATTATGGCCGATGTCTAGAATTGACATCACCGACATCAACCTCGATTGCCAAACAGCATAGACATCGGCCAAAAACCGATGTCTATAGACTTTTTTCTTGTAGTGATTGAACGCCACTCCCATGGTCATAAAAAATACAATTATAGACTATTAAAACCCAAGAATTATACGTTTCACAATTCTGATATCAATCTCCCGATCTAATACTTAAATTGTGTCTATTATATCATGTACTAGAATTACAACTCCTCTTTTGATTCGTTGTAACTCCTAAAGATTCAATTAGAAGTTAGATACTCCTCTAATTGTATAAAGTGTTCAATGACAGATTAACAATAATAAAAAAAGTACAATATAATCAAACACACATTTTAGGCCAACTGAATAATACCAAACTCTTGGATTAATGAATTAGCTAGTCATGGTATGATAAACAAAATGTATATTAGGAACGCAAACCATGAATTTAAGAATTGATGCACGAAGAATATAACTTTAAAGTTTCTTTGGAATCTAGGTGAATCCATTCGCTCCTTCTTCCAATCTCCCTTTCAAAATGCTTCTATCCCTTCTATCAAGAATACGGCTAAATTTATTCTATACTATATTATGTTATGGTTTTTTTGTATACAATATATAAAACTTAATATATAATAAAGAGTTTCAATGCTTTTCCCAAAATAAATTGGACTTTGATGTAAAATTTGTATCTTTCAGGCTTGATTCTGGGCTGCTCCAGTTGGATTCTTTATGTTGGACCACTTCTAAACCGTATATAATTCTATTAGATTCGTATGGGCGGTAAGATCTCCCAATTCTGATGTCTAGAACTCAAGTTAAGGCCCAAACAGTGATGTATGCGCGTGCAGCCCAATAAATCCCAATAAGTCCAAATAAGCCCAATTCTATCTAAAGTTGGGAATTTTTATTTTCTGTCATAAAACAATAAACTCTAATTAATAATATACAATTAATGATAGAATATTATAAATATGAGAATAAAATCCTTTAAAATATACATAAATATATACTCTATCAAGAACGAGATGTCCACAAAAACTTAACATTTTTTAAATCTAGAATAACAAAGGCATCAATTAAACTAATGCCTTATGCAATGCCAAAGATGGAAAAGATTACGATAAAAATAATAACAAGTGTAGCTGATGCCTCCATTGATATAGGAAAACAATGTAATAAGAGTAATCCCCTATGAGCCCAAAAATCCAATTAGCTTTAAGAACCAAGAACTGTTGAGAAATACATGATCATGGACTAGATAACAAACTCACAATACCATATTACGAGTGGAGAGTAGGTCGGTCTTCAGTTTTGTAATTAACACTTATTCTTTATCAAATTTTAATATACCACAATCCTTTAACATAAACAAAGATAGAATAATTTTTTAATGTTCTAATTCGGGCCATTTAATCTATTTCGGGAAATTTGTCGGAATTTATGTTATTTTTATGCAGTGACGCAAACTTTTTACAAAATAATCGTCAAATTAACAAGTGGAAGAGCAGACTTGTTGACTTGATATCATGTAAATAATGTTTGATCAACCAACAATGAACTGGACATTACAATTGTATAATTAAAGATATAAGTTAAAAATATTTCTTTAGTATCACACAGCAGTGTTAAAACTTTTAAAAGCCATGTATACAACACTAAACATATGATCATAACAATACAATCAATAAAATAAACTAAATGAACTATAACTGTTGACATATCCAAAAAACCTAATATAACTATAGAAAACAATGACAAATCAAATTACCCAAACAAACCTACCAGAGCATAATGCATAGACCGTTGAGGGATAAATAGGCCTCGACCAGCACCACTCATTAAAGCTCCAAGGCCACCAGCACCAATAAGCCCGTGGAGCTCCACCAATGTCCTCTTCACATCACTCATGTATTCCGGCAAAGTGGGTCAGCAGCAACATGTGGATTCACCTAAAAACATCGACTTGGAGTACAATACCATATTACTAGTACAGAGTTTTATATTTAACACTTATTATTTATCATATCTTAATATACCACAATCGTTTAACTTAAACAAAGATAAAAGAATTAACCTTCATTTAAAATGTGTAGTGTGTATTAAAAATTAAACACTAACATAAATAAAAAAATATACTTAGCTTTCATTGACTACACCCATAAACAAAAATAACATTCAAATATAAACCAAAATAAAATTTAAATAATCCAAAGTCTCATTTTTAAAAGCTAACTTTAAGTAAAATCCACCTAAAGTACAAACTAATAAATACTCTATATTTATTGATTATTCAATTCAATATGTATGATGATTTAATCCATATAGAAACAAATGCACCACCAAAATTTAATTTACACAAGATTATAAAAATTTCAATTTACAAATTAAGTGGACTAACATACAAAATTGAGAAAATATTAGTGAAATAAAAATTTAAAAATAATAAATATATGCACACAAATATATAGAGATTTCAACATATATAAATGGAGTAGAAGAGCACAGGAGCAAATGATATATACCACAAATCATCTTGTAAAGCAGCTTATTCACCACCACTTTGAAATAAATCAAACATACCTAGCATCTTGGAGCGCGGGCTACATAACAAAAATGAAAACTAAAATGATACTAAAAATCTAATTTAGAAAAAATAAAAATTAAGGGAAATTGTAAGAGTTGAAGAACTTAGTAATTGTATATATGATTGTGTATCAAAGTAGCAAACTTGAACCAATCTTTATACTAGGTATTGCCACTCTTAGTGGTCACTTGACTTGAACGGAGGAAGATCAACTAGAACGTGGCATATATGTCACTTACTTCCGATTTGTACGTGCCTTGTCCTTATTCTATAGCTTCTGTGGATTTCTTGGCACTGGGCTTCCAATTAAACATACTAGGCATTAACATCTATGGGCTTTTGAGTCGTCGGCCCAAAACTGTTTATTTATAGGAACCTCCAACAATGGAAAAGTATCTCCATTTGAGAAAATATTCACACACTTTCTTCTCAACCTGGTGCAAAGAAACAAGTGCAAGAAACATTATTAGTGCATCTAACTTTAATAGCCTAGCGTCTTAAAAAATAAACACTTATACCATAACTGAGTAAAATTTAATGTTTTATAAATTAAACACCTAACAAAATATACATATTATATAATCAAATAAAATAAAATACAAACATTGTAAAATACATCTTATCATGAAATTAATGACTCTATTAATCATATAATATTGATATTTTTTAAATTTACAAATCACTGGGATAAAAGTACTAGTTTATACTTTTATTCAAAAAAAGAAAATTCGTAAAATAATTTATGAACTATCATCTTCATTCATTTTGCAATAATATTGGACTTGAATTTTGGAAAGTATTTGATAAAATAGTGTCTTTATGTAGTTCTCAGCCTTTTTGTGCTTGTCACAATTTTATTTAGAAAAAGTGTCTAGTGAAATTTTGTTAGTAAAAAAGCTAATTTATAAATATAAGGATAATTTTCAATAATAAATTTACATTACAATAGAAAATCATAAAAAATATTCATTATAACTATGTCAAAGTACATATGGCTAAGCCAAACAATTTATATACTCATTGTACATTACTATGGTATATGTAGTGTTACCCACAATTTTAGGTCATTTTTATAATTTCAAATCAAATACACTAAGAACTAAATAAAAATTAACAATAATTTTATAATTTATTTTAATTCTTATGTTTAAATAAACGAAGTGCAATTAGTAAATATTTTTAAAAACTGCATCAGTTTCCTAATATGTATAATTTGTTTGTCAAAAATTTTGTGCCTTATACCTTTACAAATTGAACTTGATTAGTTGTTGTTATGTAAATATTAATTAGTTTATTACAATTAATTTGTGCATGATACTGAAAGGTTTTTATATTTGAATCTTTTGTAGTAGTATTTTATTATTTTTAGTTATTTGGTACTTATATTATTGTTATTTGAGGTTAGTAGGAAATTTATATATCATTTTATTAAATACAAATTAATTTTTTTGAGAAAATGTAATTTTTAATTAAATGTTTTTATAGAATACTTACCACCTAATTTTAAAAATCTAATTTCATTTACTATACAAAATAAATTAGAGTAATATTTATTTACATATATGCTTGTTAAATCAGATTTTTAAAATATAGAAAAAAAATCAAAATTTATCATATGAAATTCATACTAAAATTAAAAAAAATAATTTAAACTATATTGGGATTATTTTTTGATGTAAATATATATATATATATATGACAAGCTATGTGTTAACCTAATAACAAATTAAATTTACTTATATTGGGTGTTTCCCGTCTCAGGAAGCTCCCCCAACAATTATTAAAATTCATTTCACCAAACACAATGTTGAAAATGCAATTTCTTACTTCATGGAGATGTAGGCTTGTTTGGGAAAAATTGTACCGTTGTAAGAACTTATATTTTCAATACAAGAATAGGTTGCCTGGCCATTTTCATCCACACTAAATCAGCTGCTGATGTAATGGCTATAGATGGATAACTATTGGAAAAAAGTTGTTATTTTTATTGAGTCCAATAGTTAATGGCTATAGATCGATTACTATTGGAAAAATGTTGTTATTTTTATTGAGTCCAATAGTAATATATTTAGGTGTGGCACTAGTGGTGGTAATTTACTCCTCCAATTGGTGGCACTAGTGGCCCTAATCTTAATAGTTGAATTGGAGGTGGTATTATTTATAGTGAAGTTCGTGCTAACTTAAGTAGTGTCATTGGTGGCAACATTAATAATGACAGCAGTTCTGGTAGCATTAGTGGTATATTGGGTAGTCTTAGTAGTGGCATTGGTGCTAGCATGCGTAACATCTTTACTCATTACATTGGTGGCACTACAAGTGGTAATAATTGTAGTGAATTTAGTGATATTGATGGTTCCATTTGTTGTGGTGCTCTTATTAGTGTAATTGGTGGCATTGGAAGCAGTAATCTTAGTAGGAGAATTAGTGGTGGTATTGTTGGTGTTAGTGTTAAAATTCATGCTAACATAAGCAGTTCCATTGATAGTCACTTTAATTATGGCATTAGAGGTTGTAGAAATGGTGGTAATTGGTTAGTCTTAGTAGTGGCATAGGTGGTAGCATTGGTGGTAGCCTTTATTGGTGGCATTGGTAGTGGCATGGGTGGTTACTTTAGTGGTAACATTGATGATATAATGGTTAGTCTTAGTAGTGGCATTGGGGGTAGTGTTTCTTGTAGATTTGTTGGTTGAATTGGTGGTGGCATGGCTCGTTGCTTTAGTGGTAGCATTGGTGGTATATTGGTAAGTCTTAGTAGTGGCATTGCTAGTGGCATTGTTGGTAGCTTAACTGATGGCATGGGTGGTAGCTTTATTGGTAGCATTGATTATATATTGGATAACTCTAGAAAATAGTGACAATGGTGGTGGCATGGCTCATTGCTTTAGTTGTGGCACTGGCGGTGCTAGTGGTATCCTCGATATTGGTGGATTTAGTATTGGTGGTGGTAGTTTAGTTATGGCTTTGGTGGAAGCAACTTACTTAGTAGAATTGGTAGTTTAGTTATGGCTTTGGTGGAAGCAACTTAGTAGAATTCGGGGTGCTAGTGGTGATATTGGCACTAACTTTAGTGATAGTAACATTGGTTATGGCGGAGGTAACTTTGGTTTTTATTTTTGTAGTTGTTTCAAATAATAATGATGTTAATTAAATTAATGGTACTCGAGTGATCACGAATAATACATATAATTATACTAATGCCATTGGTTGTATTAACATTGGTAGTGGTGAAAACCTTGATAACTCTGGAAATGGTGGTAGTGCTATCAATATCAGTTGGGGCGTTGGTGATATTAATGCGGTGACATTAATTAGCCTTACAGTAATGATTAACTCCCTGCACATCGGCATAAACATCAACATTATTTTTAATTTTGTTGTTTGTCCCACTTTTACAGATCAATGGATGAACTAATATTATGATTGGGATTTCTGACTTGCCTGAGATGTACTTCCCAAAAGCGGCTTAGGATCTCAAAGAAGTTCACAATACTTAGACTCTTTTCTCATTCTAAAAATATTTCGGCTCCTACATAATTATACAACAAAATCCATTTTTCTAATGGTACCTCCATTGGATTAGTAATTAGATTCTTCTAATTACTAATCAAAAAATGGATTTTGTTTCACAATTATGTATGAGGTGAGACATCTTTAGGATGAGTAAAAATTCTAAGTCTTCTGAACTTCTGTGAGATCATGAGCCACTTTTAGGAAGTACATCTCATGCAAGTAAGAAATCTCATTCCGAACATGGGTTCATCCATTGATATGTAAAAGTGGGACCAGTAACAAAATTAAAAATAATGCTGATGTTTATGCCGATGTGAAGGTAGTTGGTCAACACTGTAAGGCCGATTAATGTCACCAGCAACCCCATTGATATTGATAGCACTACCACCGATGACACACCGATCAAGGTTTAGACCAGTACTGATGCTAATACATCCAATGACACTAGTATAATTATATGCATTATCCATGATCATTCGAGTACCATTAATTTCGTCTATAACAATACTATTTAAAATCACTACCAAAGTTACAGCCGCCACAACCAATTTTACTACTACTAAAGTTAATGTCAATATCACCACCAGCACCCCGAATGCTACTAAGTAAGCTACTTCCACCAAGGCCATAACTAAAACTACCACCAATACTAAATCCACCAGTATCAATGCTACCACTTGCACCGCCAGTGCCACAACTAAAGATATGAGCCATGCCACTACCATTTCCACTACTACTATTACCCAGTATATAACCTATGGTACCAATAATGCTACCACCCATTCCGCCACCAATCACAAGTTAAGCTACTATCAATGCTACTACCAATGCCACTAATAAGACTAAACAATATACTACCAATGCTACCACTAAAGCAACCAACCATACGTCACCAATAGCACTTCTAAAGCTACAAGAAATGCTACCACCAATGCCATTACTAAGAGTAACCAATATATCACCAATATTACCAATAAAGCAATCACCTATGCCACCACCAATTCCACCACTAAAGCTAATAGCAATGCTACCACCAATGCCACTACTAAGACTAACAAATATACCATCAATGCTACCACCTCTAATGCCATAGTTAAAGTGGCCATCAATGGAACTGCTTAAGTCAGTATGAACTTCAACACTAACATCAACAATACAATCACCAATTTCCCTACTAAGATTGCTACTTCCAATGCCACCAATTGCACTAATTAGAGCACCACGACCAATGCCACCATCAATACCACTAAATCCACTTCAATTATTACCACTTCTAGTGCCACTAATGTAACCACTAAAGATACTAGACATGTTATCACCAATGTCACTACTAGGACTACCCAATATACCACTAATCCTACCACCACTGATGCCATTATTAAAGTTGTGACGAATGACACTACTTAAGTTAGCTCTACTTGACCACCAACAATGACACCACCAATTCAAGTTTTAAGATTACTACTTGTGCCACCAATTGGACGAGTTAATTACGAGCACCAATTCCACAGCGAACAATATTACTAGTGGATTCAAGAAAAATAACAAGTCCTTTCCCAATAGTTATGGTTGAAAATTGTGAGGCAAGGTGTTTATGTATTAAAACTATAAGTTCTTACAATCCTACAATTTTTCCCAAACAAGCCTACATCTTCTTGAAGTAAAAAAACTCATTTTTAACCTTGTGTTTGGTGAAATGAAGTTCAATAGTTGTTAGGGAGCTTCTGACATCGGAAGCTCCCAATATAAATTAACTTAGTGTGTTATTAGGTTAACACATAATACTTAGAATAGCTTCCCATATACACATTAAAAAATAGGCCAAATATAGTTTAAATTGTTTTCCTAATTTTAGTATCAATTTCATATTAGAAATTTCAATTTTTTTCCTAGTTTACACAAATCTGATTTAACAAAGTGTGCTCCATGTATTATATAAATTAATTGGATGATGATGTACAAGCATACATGTAAAAACATATTACTCTAATTTATTTTGTGTTGTAAATAAAATGAAGTTCTAAAAATCAGGTGGTAAGCATTGTATAAAAAAATTTAACTTGAAAATTAAATTTTCCCAAAAATATTTAATTTTTTTTAATGAGATTATATATAAATTACCTACTAACCTCAACTAACAATAGTATAAGTACTACTAGTGTAGATTCAAGTCTAAAAAGTTTTTCACTATAATGCACAAATTAATTTTCATTTATAAATTAATATTTACATAACAACATTTAATCAAATTCAATTTCATAGGGATAGGATACAAAGTTTTTGACAAACAAGTTTTACATATAAAAAAAATGATGCAGTTTGTAAAAATATTTACTAATTTCACTTTGTTTATTTAAATATAAGAATTAAAATAAAGGATAAAATAATCGTTGATTTTTATTTAATTCTTAGTCTATTTTATTTGAAATGAAAAAATAACACTATATATACCATATATCCATCAGACCATATGTACTTTAACAATGTTATAATGAATATTTTTAAGATTTTCAATTCTAATGTAAATTTATTATTGAAAACCATGCTTATGTTTATAAACTTTCTTTTTAACAAAAAAAATTCCAATAGATACATTTTCTAACAAATTTTGTGACAAGCACAAAAAGGTTGAAAAGTACACATAAAGACACTGTTTTGTCAAATACTTACCAAAATACAAATCCATTATTATTGTAAAATGAATAAAAATGAAACGTTCACAAATTATTTTTCGAATTTCTTTTTTTGAATAAAAGTATAAATATTAACTTGAATTCAAAAAAATATTTTAAAAAAATATTTAAAACTAGTACTTGTTTACCCCGACGGGTTGTAAATTTAAAATATATCCAAATTATATGGTTAGTGAATTTATTAATTTCACGGTAAGATGTATTTTACAATGATAGTATTTTATTTTATTTGATTACATAATATTTATATTTCGTAAGGTGTTTAATTTGTAAAACATTACATTTCACTTAGTTATGGTATACATGTTTATTGTTAAAGACGCTAAGCTATTAAAGTTACATGAACTAATAATGTTTCTTTCACTTGTTTCTTTGCAGCACGTTGAGAAGCAAGTTTGTAAATATTTTCTGAAGTGGAGGTATATTTTCATTTTTGGAGCCTGTTTAGATAAACAATTTACTATATATTAACCTAAAGTATGTTTAATTCGAATCCCACCGCGAAGGAAGCCGAAGAAGATATAAAATCAGCACGTCCAAATGGGATGTAACGGGCGGATATGCCTTGTTATCCTTGATCTTCCCGGGTTCACTCAACTTACCTCTAAGAGTAGACAATACCTAGTATAAATATTGGGCCAAGTTTACTATTTTCTTACATAATCATATCTACAATTATATATTCAACAATTACTTGTATATTCATATCTTACCTAAAAGATCAATTACTGATTCGCACACCGGAGGTGAATCGGGGAGTCAAAACCTCACATTCTTCTCCTTGCAGGTCCAACCGAAGATCGTTCGAGTAGAAACTTGGTTCCAACATTTGGCGCCGTTTATGGGAATACGAGAGTAAGTTCTGAGATCTGAGATGATGACAACAAGCAATGATGAACAAGGCCCTCCTAGGTTTCTTGATTAGAAAATGAACCGCTGAAAACAACCTTTGGTCACCTCTCGGAACTTGGAAGCTAATTTTGATGAAGAAGTCGACATCTTTCCTAATCCTGAAGAACAGGGGAAGTTGAAGAAATTGAGGGCTGAGATGGTTGCTAGACAAAGGGGAAAATCGAAATAATGGGAAGAAGTAGAGCTGGTGAAATACAAAAAATAGGAGCCGATACTTTGAAACTCAAAGCGATAAAACTATGAAGCGAAGATCTAGAATTGGCGGTAGAAGTGCTATGAGCCTCAGTAGAAGAAACTGAAGAGGCCAAGAGTTCTCGAAAAGAGAAATAAGCCCAGGTTGAGAAAGATGAGTCCGCGGACTCTGACTCACACCCTGGGAGAAGGAGGACTAAAGGCCGTATTGACTATAGACTCCAAAAAGGATGAAGAGGAAGACGACTCTCGAAAAGATTAGAGAAATCCTTATTTGGGGACAAAAAGATTAGTCATGAACCCGTGGTTCTTGAAGAGATTGAAGCCTATCGACCTACACCAGGTGAAGAAAAGTAATTCCAGAAGATGACTGAGTTCAATTGGAGGGGAGATCTCGAAGACCATTATGACAAATATTAGTTGTAAGTAACTGGTACGATCCACAACTAGACAATGCTATGTAAGATATTTAAGACTATCTGAAGGGGCATCATTGAGGTATAAGTGACTTCGCCCACGTTCGATCCAAACCTATGAGAAGTTGAAGGGGAAATTTATAAGGCATTACTCACACCTATTTCGAAGGGAAAAAGACACCGAGCGAGTCTCTAGGCGACTACCTAGCCAGACTCAAGGAGGAAGCTAATATGATCACTAATTTGAACAAGACTAAAGTCATGGTATATCTAACCACTGGACTGGACCCAATCAAAGGTAAAATGCTCATGTCATCTCTTTATGATTATGCCCAAAGTGCATGAATGATATATATTTAAGAGGTGAGAACATTCGAAGGATGATGGAGATTTTTGAGGGATACAAGGAGCCCCAAAGAGATAACTGTAACTAACAGTCATGTCACTACAAATACTCACGAGGATCCAACAAAGACTGAAGGAACGATCATAGACTGAAGCAAAGGCAAAGGTATAGAGAATTGACTTTATTTACACCACTTAATGCGTTGATCTATGAATTTTTCTATGAAATCAAAGGTGAACCACGCTTCATCCAACCGACGAAAATGAGGATGGCCGACCACAAGAAGAATACCGATAAGTACGATGACAACCATCAGGATAATGGGGCATAATACTGATGAATGTTTTTACTTGAAGTGGTCGATTGAAAAAATGATCAAGGCCGGAGAACTCAATGAATTTATAAAAGTTCTGAGATAAGGAACATATTACCCGAAGAGAGATATCGGGGAGAGGTGAAGATAATTTCGGGAGGAAGCACCCTCGGACTTAAAAGTATAAATTCCAGGAAATGGTACGCTCATCAAGTTTATATTTAATACCAGTTTAGCCCTGCTAGACAGACTGTGTCTCTTTTCTTCATCAAAGATGAACTACGAGAACTGTCATATACCCCCATGCATAGTCGCTGGTAATCCACCCTGTCATCGAGAAAAATAAGATATGGAAAGCTTTAGTCGACAGGAATTGATTTTGGTCAATATCTTATTTTATCGGACGTATACCAAGATGAACCTAGCCGGACAAAAGATGGAGCCATGCCATGAGGCACCTCTTGAGGTTGTCGGCAGACAACATGTACCTTGCAAATGTATGATTATTTTACCCATTTTATCGGTAAAATATCCACATATATAATCACAAGGCCTTTAGACAAATCGATCACCTACTTGAACAAGTTCTGCAACCAAATACCTTGTGTGGTTATTGTCGTTGCCGCCATGAAATTCGGCCTCGCACGAAGACAAAGCAACACATATTTATTCCTCCGACATTCATGTTATGAATTATTATTCAAGTAGAATGCCATATGAGATGTAATTTTTTGTTCATGCACACTTCATGCATGATCACTATCTGAGTAGCCACTTACCATATAATTCCCATCTTCTTGTACATATACCCATAAACCATCCATATTTAGGAGTGTCTTTGATGTTGCTTAAAATCCTCTACACAACATTGTAGTGTAACTTAGCAGTCCTATTCATATACCTTCTTTAAACCCCCATATAATATGAAATATATGGATGGGTATGTATAAGGCACCTTAACTCGTCAATGATACTTTTGTACAAGGCGGAATCGGACTAATTTACCACCTTCATATTTTTCTATATATACTTTGGAATCTATATGATATCTATTTGGTTTATAAGTTTGCATTTTCGCCTTCTTCAAGATCTTTTTTCCTGTAAACTATTTTCCTGATCTCTGTGAACCCTTTTTCGGTTTACCTCCAAACCAAGGTAGTATACCCGCTTCTGTTAAGCACCATATCAAACTCACTCTCCATCTACTTCTTAAACTTTAAAATGTTTCCAATACTAGATTGTAACACCCCAACCCCACATCGAGGAGATTTAGGACTTACGTTTAATTTATAGGACAAAGTACGTAATCATCGAGCTTTAGGTCAAAGCAACTAAAATATATGTCAGGTATAACACTTTATTTAGTGTCATATCTTCTTGCCCTGTTCATGCAAATTTGCGCTTCAGTGAGGCAACTTGAATTCATACCCAGCCTTTGTTTATTCCCTTGTGTAATGATTATTTGTAAGAATATATGTTTCTAGCTTCCTGGACTATTTTTCCCGTCACATAATTGATTAGTGAGGTCTAAACACTTAGTATACTTCGAGAGGTCTAAACATTAAGCACACTTCAAAACGAGACACTCGGGATTTCCGCTCAACCTAATATCTTTCCTAGCAATAGTATATACCGATTGTGTTTAAAGATTACTTATAACAAAATATGGTACAATAAATATGGTACAATCTTACTGTGGCATTATATACATTTTTCTATATTGAGTGCTATGTATTATCATGTTTACGTTCTTATGCACAATTGTAATCATCGACCATAAAAAAATACATACCTATTTACGGCCAAAATTGGGGGAGATATCAAGCCACATAGATCATCATGTATCAGTTGTACTTCATTCCTGTCATAAATCCTGAATGTATGTGAATGATTATTTCACTTGTTTCGACAACAAAACCATCGCAGTTCGCCTTCGGTTGAAAAAGTTTTTGTAGACCTCATGCCATTCTCTTTTTTGACATTCTGTGTAAACCTTGAAAATTCACACGATCCAATCTTGAGTGCCCATGTTAGCTCCTCTTCCTTTGACAACATACACATAATTGCACTTTTCAATGACAATTTTGTACATGGTGTTTTCTATAGAGGCGAAGACAAAATATAGAGGCGTGCATTTATTATAGAGGCGAAGACAAAATATACCATATAAATGAATAGTGAAGGAAAATAAGAATAAAATATTTTGCAATAAAATAAATTTGAAAGTTTATTACCCGCATGAATTTTCTAATATTTTGCAATAAAATAAATTAGAAATTTTTTATAACATATGTAAGAAATTTTGAAAAACAATGTTTAAAATCAGTTTAATAGACTAAAAAAATTGGATTAGTTTACTAGAGGGTAATTATAACACCCAAATCAACTAAGTTTTGAATCACATTCAATCCATATCTGAAAAAAGCAAAGTTATATATGAATTAAGATTAATTTTTAACAAGGGAATTATCTCAAACACGATAAATAACTTGATAGTATTCACACATAAAACTAATCTAACTATATATGGCCACACCACAACTGTAGGTCTATCTATATATTATTCATCTAGTTTGGATATTATCCATCTAAATGAATTCAATACATATGTTTAGCCATGGCTTATCCTTAATGATTCACATAATTAATTTCGGCCATGAATTTTCTTTACTTAATAAAAAATTTTGAGGAAAATCTACCAAGTACTAAGTTGTATAATTCTTGTTAGGAAATTTGTGATGGTTTCTCTAAACTTTAGTTTATTAAAAAAATCCATTATAACCATTACAACATGACAAACACAAAGAAGCAAAAACTTAAAATTGGTATCATCTACACATGGAACCTCATTAGTGAATATAAGAAATTAAGCATTACAAAAGTTTCATAACTATATATAAAAAGTGGTGATTACATTCAATTCTCACTAACTCATATAATAAGCTAGGTTCTTGTTAAGGCGTTCTTATTACCTGACTTCTAGATCAAGATAGGGAAAACATATACCGTCTAAAGGTAAAATTAGTGTTCATAGATCATAAAATTATTAGTCCATCAATGAACAACTTTTAAAGGATTACAAGAATATATTGTAATTCACACTTAATAAGACACTTTTATCAATATATAAGATATAAACAAACCTGGGATTTATCACAAAATTGGGTAATGAACCAGAAAGTCTCATAGCTCTGCTCCACAAGCCTTTTACGGTAGGATTAGTGTATTGAAATGAAGATTTTTTACGACTGGGTTGAAATGAGGCTCCACATACAGGAGAAAACCATATTGTGAAAAAATTTAGGGTATTGAGTTGTTTGTTAGAATAAGATGTTAGATCCAATTTAAAATATAGTGGGCTTATTTTAAGATTACCAAAGTGTACTAATAAGAATTAGGATGTGTTGTAAGTTGGGCTCTTTTGTGATGTTCTTGGCCCATAAGGCAAAAAGAACAAATAAATTTACCTACACTCTTGTTCTATCTACACTCAATTCTTGTATTCTTAAACTTACTATTTCTTCATCATTTATTTAAACTATAATTTATACTCTCAATTCTATATTTTATTTATGTATAATTTTTTTAAATATTAAATTATTATATTTTCAAATATTAAAATTATTGATGAATTTTTTTATTTATTGTAAAATAATTTTAATCGGTGAGGTTAAAATTTGTAATTGTAACTAAAATTAAATTTCATTATTATTCAAGACTGCAATTTTCAAAATTATTTATACTTGTGCATATATTTTGGAATTTGTTCCCTACAATATTTTCAATTTGTATTAAATGAAATTGTTAGTTATAATTTTGTATTTTCATGCCCCCATGATATTCGTCTCCAAATTCTAATTATTCCTATTTACTTGATTACATTTAATAGAATTTTAAATTTAATGTAAGAACTAATTTAATAGAATTTTCCATAAATCTGACAACTATTTTTTCTATCTTTTTTTAAACAAAAAAATAATTTTTTAAGTTAAAAAAAAACTATATTCCTTAAGTTATAAGGATAAAATAAGTTTTTATAATTACATGAAAAAATTGAAGATAATTATTTTATTTACATGTAAGTAAGGATCTGTAAAAATATTAATATTTATTTTAAAACTAGTCGTAGTAATATTTATTTATTTAAAAAATTTACTTTGATATTAAAAATTGAAGATTTTAATGTTCAAAATTTGTTCATATATTTAGAACAATAATTTGATGTAGTGTTATAGTTAAAATTTTGTAATGCATCTTCCCCCCTCAAGAGGGTCATTTTAGTTCAAATTTGGGTAAAAATAAATAATTAAGTTTTAAGGTGTAAAGTATGTGTAGTTAAAGCAAAAAAAGCTTGCCTTGCTCAAGGTAAGGAAAGCCCTTGGCCAAGGCAAAAGGCTTGCCCTAAGGTAAGTAAATGATTTTTGCATGAAGGTGAGGGGAATATTTATCAACATAGTTGTACTTCGGGAAATAATGGAAGAATGGAGTAAAGTGGGATAGATCTTACGAGCGGTCCCTGATAATTTTTTCCAAATTGCATCAAATATCGAGTAATTTGGAAATATAAATTTAATGAAAATTGAGGAATTGGTGAGGAATTTGTGGGTCATTTCAAATCTCTTGAAGAGAGGATGAAGTGAAAGTTTGAGAGTACAGGCGGATAAAATATTCTCTCATAGGAAGAACTGGAAAAGAGGATAAATAAAATTGGGGTGACATCATTCCACAATCAAAGATCTAGAAGTGGTCATGGATTCTGTGAGAGAAGAAGAAACAACCCTCGAACGGAGTTGATAAAGGTCATCAATAACAACAAAATAAGGATTAGGGAACCAACAAGAGTGTCAACACCACTGATGATAGTAGTACGATGAACTTTTTTAATTGTAATATATATGGCCACTATGTAGCAAAGCGCGGGAAACCACGACTTGAAAATGAGAAAAGTAAGGAGCTTGAGTCCAACATCAACCAATTCGAGGATGATGAACCCACTTTGTTATTGACTAGATGTGATCAAAATGGAGGTGACATTGTATCATTAAATAAAGAAGGTGGTTCCAAGTTTTGTCCAGAAGGGAGACATCGAGTCACACATAAATATGTGAAATTTGGATAATACCACCAGCAATCACATTATTGGGCGTCATGAAAAATTCAGTGAATTAAATGAGAATGGTTTTGAAAAGGTTCATTTTGGTGATGGGTCTACTGTCAATATTGATGGAAAATGTACAATAAGATTCTAGTGTAAAAATGGAGATGAACACACACTTAGAGAAGTATATTACGGTCCAATGATGTGCAACAACATTATAACTTAGGGAAATTACCAAATGATGGTAGCAAGGTGGTGCTAACGAGAGATTACTTATTGGTTTATGATGATTGAGGTAAATTGTTAATATAGGTGCTCAGGTCAGGAAATACATTGTACAAAATTATCATTAAAAAATGCAATTATGTGTTTGTTGTCAAAAGAAGAGGAGCTAACATGGATTTGACACTCAAAATTAGGTAGTGTGAATTTTTAAGTTTTGAACACAATGTCAAATAAGGGAATGACACGAGATCTGCCAAAACTTTTCCAACCGAAGGCGAACTACAGTAGTTAGTTTTGTCAAAACAAGTGAAAAATCATTCACATACATTCATGATTTATGGAAGAAAAGAAGCTAGAATTGATACATGATGATTTATGTGATATTATATCTCTACCCACTTCAGATGGAAATAGAGATATATTTTTTATGGTCGATGATTACAATCATGCAATGTGGTTTTTTTATTAAAAACTCAGGATCATGCACTAGAAGTGCGGACTTGATAAAAAGGAATAAAATGATATAATTAAAATATTAAGGTCAGACATGTATGGGGAGTTCACAACGAAGGACATTGAAGTTTTTTTATATAGAAGCTGGTATAAAGGGACATTTGACTACACCCTAAACTCCACAACAAAATGGGGCCATAGAAAGGCTAAACATGATGGTAATCTCAATGACTAGGAGTTTTAGAAAAGAGAAAAATCTATCAGTTATGTATGTGGATAGCAGTGAGGCATTTGGTTTATGTTTTAAACTATCTACCAATAAAGGCATTGACTAGAGAGACTTCCTATTAGCCTGGACATGTACTAAGCCTAAATTCGATCATCTACTTATTTTCAGATGTTTTACACTTATCAAGGTTTCAAATGTTGGTATGGAAAAATATGATGCCAGAAGTGTGGCTATGATTTATATAAGAAAGGAACCTGGAAAGAGGGATAATGGGTTATAGAGCCCAAATATGGGAATGCTACATCTCAGTCAAGATGTTGTGTTCGTGGAAGAAAAAAGGTCGGAACTCGTAGTGTTCTGAGGTGAAAGTTAATTGTTTCTTTTACACATTCGTCATTGTCGATTCAAAAAATAGCACACGGGAAGAAACTGAGACAGAGATGTTGTCACCTCATACACCGAACTCTTTGACTAATTTGCTTCCTCAAGAATAAAAGTATCGGATATGACTCTGAGACATGAAGATATTTCAGCGAACCCAAAAATTTTCTATTGCTATGTGAGGTTTATGATGGAACTGAAGAAATCCAGATTTCAGATGAACTACTTCTGATGGGTGTTGTAACGATCGAGAAATTACGTTTATATTATATTCTAATAAAGATAATTATGTGTATTATTTTGTGATTAAGTGTGTTGAGTCATAAAATCCTAACTGCTATGTGCTACGTGTTGTCTGTTGTGATAAGAATGTGTTTCGGGTATTTATTGAGTGTTTTATTATAAGTTATAGGTTTTATATCAAAATCCGTACAGCTCAAACAGTATTTTAAAAGCCCGTATTTCAAACAAAATCATTGGCCCTATTTTGCCAAGTATGGCCTATACCACATCGACATTGTGGACATCTAGACGTTTTACAAATTTACCTCTTTCGCGAAAAATGACTTTTTAGACCCCTTCGGGAGTCAAAACCCCCACAAAAATCGCAGTTTTACTTTTGTATGATCATGAAATTATCAAACATCATTTTTTTGCATTTTTGTTATATTCATAATTTTTGGGAATTTTTTACATTTATTTTGTATTTATTGGATATTTAAAAATTCATTATTAATGCCCAAAAATTATAAAAATTGGGGACAAATATTTAGGGGTATTATTTTCATAAATATAAATAGCTGATTTATTGATAATTAATTAGTTATTTAATCTTAAAAAAACAGAAAATTCAAGAAAATCCCCAATTCTCTGAAATTAGGATTTGGAGTTATTGGAATCAAATCAGATTTTGAAGGTGATTCTGTTAACCAAATCGAACATGTAAGTGTCCGTTGTGAAGCTCTTTTGATTATCTATTCAATTTTGTTATCAATTAGTATATCTTTAGTTTAATTGATTTTGATTTGAAATTTCGGGTTTATTTCTTCGAATTCAGGTTTGATGATTTGATAATTGTTGAATGATTCTGTTGTTAGAGGATTGTAGATCGTTGAATCCTCATTCGAATGGTACCAGTTTTGTGTCTGTTGGGTTCCAGTTTTAGCGTCGCCTGGAAACAACTGCCGCCACCGCCGTTCGCGAGGTTCCCGACGTTTATCTTTTTATGTGTCAACCGTATTTATGTTTTTGCTGTTTTCGGTACTGGTTATGATGGTTGTCCCAGTAATAAGATGGGGGGCTGGAAATGGTAGATGGGGAGGTGGAACGGGCAGAGGAACTACTACTGCTAGTAGAGAAAATAGGGGTTATAGGGGTGAATGGTCCACGAGTGAGGAAACTGGCCGAGAGAGGGGTGGGGAAACTGGTAGCAACGAAGACACCTCTAGCCCGTTGACTCATTATTTCGAGAGGGCGGACATGTCAGTATCTTGTGGTGACTTCCACAAAATACCCAAAGATGGTGAACCAAATAAGGAAACTGTGGAGTTTACCGGAAAATAGTAAGCCTTCTTTTTAATGAATTTTCAACATATCATTTATTTTTAGTGAAGCTAGATATGTACTGACCTGAAAAGAAATTATTGCACCTTTGTTTCAATATGGTATATGGTACACTAATAAATGGAAGTTTTTTTTCATGTATGGTGCAGAACTACATAGTACAATTTTCATATGCATATCTTCTTTAATACATAGTTACATACCAAACTACATTGTCTTTTCTTGTAGCCTCTTTTAAGTATTTATTTGAATACTCGTAGAATGCAAGTCTTAAGTCACATTGTGCTGTTATTTCTTGAATATATTTATGGGCCTCGGAGTGCAATTTGTTAGTTCAATCTCACATACATAGATACACATGGGGTTTTCTAAACACCTTTTCATTTTCAAGATTAATAATCTTGATCTCTCCACCTAATACTTTTTCGCATGTCATTATTGCCGAACAAATCTCCACTGAAAATTGTTAGTATAACATAAAGAAAACCCCTGAAGTACTTTTAATGAAGATGGAGGGATGAACATGAGAATTATTTTTTTAATAAAATATCTTCTTCAAATACCTCAACAATTCTATTGTTTATATTTTGACACATGATCCTGCTGTTTTTATCTTCTCTTTAAGTCATTTTACAGTCTTAATTAGAAATTGTTCACTACACCATAAAATGCCTACTGTAACACCAGAAAAACGTTGTATTAGGGGGTAAATATGTTGCTCTTGCCCCACTTTTAAGCTAAGGTAACATTTTTTTAAAGATAGGTTTTTCCATGTTGCCTTAGGGGTCTAAGGTAACATCTTTGGTGCCTAAGACAACATCGTGTTTTAACTTATTTTTATGTTGCATTATTTTTATGTTGCCTTAGCTTGCTAATGCAACAAAAAGATAGATCAGTTGTAACTTATTTTTTATGTTACCTTAAAATTCCAAAATGTTTTTAAAAAAGTGGGACCCACATTGGGGCCCACAGTTATTACGTGGAATATGGGTCCCATTTTTTTGTTATTGTAATATTTTATAAAGCTAATATAACACTTTGCTAATAAAAAAAATAAAAATTTGTTATTGATATTTATGCAATCCCAAAAACAAATTCATTAATCCAATGATCCATCCAACAATACCATTTCATAAAACCGATGTACAAATTAAATATACTATATCTAATACATCCCAAACTTCTTAATCTACTAAACACAAACATTAAAAGTCTAATTTACGAGAATCGCAATTAACTTAATCTGGCAGCTATCTTTAGCAACACGGAAAAGAGAGAGCACATATATCAGATTCTTCAGTTGTGCTAACAAGTCTGGCTTCCATTTAACCCATTTCTGTAGAATCTTGTTGCTGCTCTGCCACGACACCATTCTGTACTAAAAGTCCACTAAAGAAATAAATCACAAAGGAACAAATGACAGACTTTATTCTTTGCTTCTGGTCTGTTAAATTTGATTCCTGGCCTGTTCATCAGTTTTTACAAATTTTAACTAATATACAGCCTGTACAGCCTGTTATATTTTACATGATAATTTGATCTTTAAAATATTTTGTCAGATTTTACAAATAATGATTTCTTTATAGTCCAAATGCAAACTCACTGTTATGAATCCTAGTCGCAAAGCCATGTAGTCAGCTCGGTTTATTGAACTCCAAAATTGGCGACTGAAACAAAGCTGCAAACTCGGAAAACATGACCTTGACCTCCAAAGCACTTGAGACATGTCATACAATAAAATTAGCAAGACAGTGAATTATGGAGTGGAAAGCAGGTTATCAGAAAGATAAGGTTTCGAAACAAATGTTTCAGACAGAAATCAAGTTCATTCTTAATACATTTACATAGATGTGTGCTTACCAGCCAAACCAAAACCTTGTGCTTGCTCCAAGAATGGGATGTGTCATTAGACACGAATGTAGTCATTCTTCTCATTATTTCATTGCTTGAAGTAGCTTCTAGCGAATAAATTAAGAAATATATGAGAATGTTAAAATGTGGGCTTATGATTAAAAAAGAGTGAAGAATAATTGAATAATACTTTTTCTATGGCCAGATCATAATGTAATATTCAACATATAACCAGATCACCTTCTGATCCTTGAACATATAATTCAGGGGAGTTTTGAGGACTAAAAAGAATTATAATAACTTAAATTCCAAGAACAACAGTGTTTTTACACTGGAAAGCATTAAATTAAAGTGTATCAAACTAGTACTCTTCAGTTATAGTGTTTCATTTCAAGGGTTGGTCAGGGTCTGATCTACTGGGAAGATCATCAAGACCTACAACCAATAGGAATATACATACTACTACAAACTATCAAAGCATGTAGTAGTCTGCACGAGTCGGAAGAGGGTAACTGTTTCTATGATTAACAGGGATCAATATATCAAAAACCAAGTTGTAAAATTATATTTAAGTACCACTAGCACCTAAAGATAAATAAAATATTTACGAGACTGTCATATTTATTGTCTATAAGGCTATAACGCGATGTATCTCATAAATAAAATATTTACGAGACTTTGAACCATTTGATCATTTCAAGTACATCACATAATTAGTTTTTACTTGGCAGTATATGTTGTCTGGTAGTTCCTTGACTTCCATACATCAGCCTTTTCTTGAATAATCTTTTTGCAAAGCTGAAATCCCACTTCAATGACGAACTCATTTTGTTTTTGCATGTTCACTTTATGTAGCGAATGCATTATATTTGTGTACACACCACCGCCAATGAAACATACTTGAATTAAAGTTACATTGTGAATCCATTATTAAACTAAGAGCCTGAGAATAATTAATAACAAAGAACGATATTTGAGAGGGAATGTAGAGTCCAATCTTTAACTTTTAAAATTGTGAAGGACAAGGCAAGATATATGAATGCAGATTCATCCCAGGCACTATGATCCATATTGTTTGTTTGAATGCATTAATAGCACCAGAAGTTCATTACTAATTTACTATAGTATTCACCCATAAAATTGTTAAAATACATCTTATTTCCAATCAAGTTTGATAAATTATAGGCAATAAGTAACTAACCAAGCATAAACATCTCGTGAAACAGTGCCACCAAGAAAAATAAAAATAAAAGAGATTACAAAACAATATCTTAACAGTTATTCAGTTCAATCCAGTCAAATTCATAAACTGAAACTAAAGCTCTTTTTCTTTTCATCAGGATGAAAATTTACAGATTAATCTCTTAGAGATGTGTGATGTTGTCTCAAGAAGTAAAAGATACCGTAAACTATAAAGTCACAATCACAAATATAAAAGTACCAAGGATTACTAGGATTCATTAGTTGTACCAAGGAAATCATATGGTGGATAAATGAAAGAACTATAACTTAACTTCAGGAATATTCATGAGTCAAATAAAGTGAGACAAACAAACCTTTAATCACAATTAGCATGTGTGTGTGCAACATAAAGTCACATATTCATACATAGTTAGCAGGTGTCATCAAAGAGAACCATTTCATTTAAGGCAGATATATTACCAACAGCTTATTAATTTAAAGCATCGAGTATGTTGTAGAGCTGGGACACTCAAACGATAACATAATCAACGAATCAGCCTGATACAGAGAGAATGGCTTAATTTACAAACATTGAAGTATGCATTAGTATATAACTACCCATGGATTAAAAATTAGAGAAGCTACTGACCAGACTATATTGAGAAACATGCTCCTGCTCATAGAAACCACCTTAAATTGACATTAAATAAATCAAATATCCCCAAAATATCTCGCTCATAGAAACCACATTACAATGCTCAGAGAAAACAAATGAGAAAAATACTTGAAATTAGGTCTCTTGAACTTTCGTAACTATTATTAAAGCAGAATTTGAGTACGGAAATAAAAGCTCGAGACACCGTAACTAGTTAAAGTCGAGAGAAATTTATGTGAAGAACCAAATCAATTCAACTAAATCAAAGAACCCATTAAGTCCAAGAAATTAATCGATTAAACAATCGATTGAACTATTAAACAAAATCCTCAAACCAAATCATTTGAAAAGTATCAAACCCAAATTTGAAGAAATAAGAGAGAGAGAGAGGGAGAGAGAGAGAGACGAAAATGATACCTACGAGTGGGGAGGGAAAACAAGATTGACAAAAAGTAAGAAAGGGTATTACCCTCAAATCCATTGAACAGTCTTCAAAATCATAAAAGGCCCTCATTTGAAGAAGCCCCAATTCGAAGAAGCAGTTGAGAATCCCTCAAATTAGAAGAAACTGAAGGAGCCCTAATTATAAGAGAGAGGGGGAGAAATAGATTTTAGATTTTCTTGTGAAAGTGAGTTTTAATACCTTATTTTTTTAATTTTTTGGACGAGCGGTCATTTTTACCGCTCTAACATTTCATGGTTTTACGTACCACTCCTGTAAAATATATACTTTATTTTAAATTTGTTGAAGAATATTTATTTGTATTTTTAAAAACATGTCCTTTTTAAATCTAATGAAAAATGCTTTCAAAATTAAAAATAACAATTCATTTATTTGATAGACTCTGACTTCTTATAAAAATATCAACACATTCAAATTATTTTTATCAATATAGATAGTTTTAAAAAGTCAAATAATTATTTAAAATTTAATTTTATCTAAAGATATAGTAAACTAAATTTTAATAAGTCTAAGGCAACATAACGCATGTATTTTTTAACATGGAACACTTTCTGTCTAGAGCAACACCATATTTGTGTCTAAGGTAACATAAAAATACAGTGTTGTAGTAGGTCAAAATTAGTGTAGCTAATGTAACATAATTTAGCAACATCCATGATTAAGATGTTGAAATAGGCATTTTATGGTGTAGTGGTTGAATCTTTAGTCAATTACTACATTAAAAAGACGTTGCAAATATCTCTTAAAAAATTACGAGGAATGGAAAAATATTATAGCAAAAGGATCATTCGAAAAGTATTCCAAAGATCTTGGGTAATTGAGCGTTGTTTTGGGCATGATATGCAAGTATTTTTCTTTTAGTGAACTCTTAATTTGTATTCGAGTATAGTTTTTCTCATGCTATTTTAGCTATATTTATAAAACAGATTTAGTACAATTGAATCTCTTTTGTATTTTATGATCTCATTTTTATGTTAATAACGATTAACACATTTTTGTAGTATAAATAACAATACTCAGAAAAAGACTTTGAAAGCCATTGTGAGAGCTCATTGGCCAGTTGGGCCAGTGGATATTGCTGGTAAACCACGTTCTGCTTTTTTCGATGACACTTTTTATTCAAATTAGATTGAGACATTTGAGGTAATGTATAGTGCATCCTTTTTTCCAATACAGATTAGTTACAATATATAGTTGTCATTATGTTTGGTTAAAGTTTCTTATATTGTTATTCACTGGTAGAAATATTATGACTATCAGCAAGGAGCTAGTCCAGGGGAGGCGCGATATAAAATAAAGGAACATTTGAAAAATAATTTAAAAAATTTGTTGTACCGCGAAAAGGAGAATGCTGATAAGAGGGTAAATAAAGGGCCACCAGGAACAACACGTTGGGATGTTAATCCTCTACACCTGAATAAATCTGTATGGGATTCACTTTGTGAATGGTGGGATACCCAAAGGTTTAAGGCCATGTCTATTCAGAATAAAGAGAATCGATCACATGATGGTAAGATTGTGCACACAACTTGGGCGAAACCCTATATCATTTTCAGAAAGGTAAGTAATTACATTTTATGTCAAACTTGTCCTTTATCATACATGCTGGTAAAAGGTTAACTCAATTGGGATATGAAAGAAATTATGGAATGAGAGCATGTTGTGACAACTTGCATAAGTGAACCTTTTTCTACTAATTTTGTTTCACATTCTAGATACTTTATCTATCTTATTTTATTTTAGACACAACTTGGTGCAAGTTATTTACTCTTTAAACTCATATAGTATATTAAATATATTTAGTCTTTAAAATCATATTTTACATATTAAAAATTATTTTAAATTTATTTTGGGTATTATAACAATAAAAAAAACTTAATAGTCTTGGTTATAATATTTCTAACGTGTAAAGTATGATATTTTTTACTATTTATTTCCATTATGTAATTATATGTATTTGTAAGTTAAAATATGTGATGAAATAATACTATATCATTTTACAGGAGCTCGAGGATGTGAAAGAACGCCAATTAACACTTGTGGAGTTTTATGAGGCTACCCATGAGAAAAAAGGAGATGGTCAAGGTACCTTTTGGACAAAGGAGTCGGAAGACATGAGGGTATGTTTTTCCAGTTTCTAACTATTAGTTTTAGAGTTTTTTTTAAAGCAATTAGAGTAACCATCTACTTAATGTTTAGGACATGCTGGTAAATTCATGGGAAGTGTATAGACAGAGTTTAGTCACTGAGGGTGCAGGAGGAAACGAGGATGAGGCACACACATCTCCTCATCTATCCCCGAGTAAACGCAGAAGAGTTGAGGCTGGGGTGGTTTGTCGAGCTACAAAAGGGCCCAAAAAAATAGAGTTTTCATGGAGGGTCGCTCAACATTTTCTGAAATTTTTGGTCCTGATGCATCGTCCTTAAACCAGCGTTTAAAACCTCAAACTGAGTCTCCACGCCTTCCAGATGGGTTACTCCAGCATGCAATTGGTGATGCTGCATGCATTGTTCATGCACTTGATACGAGATGTAATGATAACAACACTTCTGTACCTCGTTCAGAGCTTGATCGTGAGATTCAAAAATTCGTAGAAGTCACACTCCCTAAAGATGATGTTCATTGGACTGAATACATCCATGTTGCCTCTAGTGTGATTGACAAGATGCTTGACAAGTTTGGAAAGACTATTAACGAGGTATTAATTTTTTGGTTTATTAAGGTCTTATGCGATTTAAACAATATGTTTTGTTATTTCTTTCATGTTAAAACTTTACATTATGCAAAAATGAAGTTTACATGGTAGAATTGTTTATACACTTATGTAGTTGAATAGAATTACCCAAAAAAATAGTAAAACTGATGTAGATCTTTACAATCATACCACATGTTAAGTAAGAGGAGATAAGGTAAGTTATGTGGCTTTTCTATGGAACTTAATTAGATATTTGGCATTGTTTATATGCTAGTAATCTTTGACCTTAGATCAATAAGTGATTGTTGTGGCTGCGAAAAAGAATTGATGCTAGTCTTATTTAATTGGAAATGTATTGCTTTGTATCAACTCTTAACATCTGTTTGTTCCTTTTTTTTGTACGATACCAACAGGGGAAATCTTAACCTCTCTGATGATGATATGTTTGCTTAGTATGCTTTTAGGTTGAGCAGGTGATTTGTTTTTCTTTTCAAGTATGAAATGTAGTTAGATTAGTTTGTTAGCAGTTTAGCTTTTTATTTGGTAGGTTTCTGGGACTAGAGACTACCTGTTATTATTTGTTTGCTTGTTGATTTTTATTATTGATTTAATTTAATATATGACTTTTTTTAGTTAATTTAGTCTCAGTAACGTTGAATTGCATTTTTACAGTTTCATTAATATGGCACTGGGACATGTATTTAGTTTGGTATTATTATATGAATGTGGCAATTATTGCTACTATTATAACGCCAATTATATGTGACCGATTCTGAATAATTAACTTAACCAAAATTAATTATATAAAATTAAATTTTATTAAAAATATTACATATACGTCATTAGCCCTGTCACATTTAAAAATTATTAAACATGACCACCTCGGTCATACATTTAAATTAAGCGGGAATTGCTCAAAAATAGAGGGAAATTCAAATTTTTGTTAAATTTGTCAAGGTATTTAGGAAAATATATTTGGGATATATGATTCTGTCACGTTTATAATTATTAAATTTGATAGGTAAGCCAGTCAAATTTAAAGATTAAATGTGACTGATTTGTTAAATGTGATGACAAGAAATGTGACGGATTTGCGTTGGTCACATTTAAGCTAAATGTGACGGAAAATCTATTAAATGTGACGGACCCTTATTATCCGTGACGGATTTTTTCTATCACATTTAACCTTTATTCTTGTAGTACTATTTTGCTAAGTATGGCCTATACCAAATCGACATTCTGAATATCTAGACGTTTTACAAATTTACCTTTTTCGCGACAAATGACTTTTTCGGACCCCTTCGGGAGTCAAAACCCCCACAAAAATCACATTTTTATTTTTATATGATCATGAAATTATCAAACATCATTGTTTTTGCATTTTTGTAATATTCATAATTTTTGAGAATTTTTTACATTTATTTTGTATTTATTGGATATTTAAAAATTCATTATTAATACCCAAAAATTATAAAAATTGGGGCCAAATATTTTTATTAGATGTGTAATTAGCCCCTTAATTTTATTTAGGGGTATTATTTTCATAAATATAAATAGCTGATTTATTGATAATTAATTAGTTATTTAATCATAAAAAAATCAGAAAATTCAAGAAAATCCCCAATTCTCTGAAATTAGGATTTGGAGTTCTTGGAATCAAATCAGATTTTGAAGGTGATTCTGTTAACCAAATCAAACATGTAAGTATCCGTTGTGAAGCTCTTTTGATTCTCTATTCAATTTTGTTATCAATTATATCTTTAGTTTAAATGATTTTGATTCAAAATTTCAGGTTTATTTCTTCGAATTCGGGTTTGATGATTTGATAGTTGTTGAATGATTCTGTTGTTAGAGGATTGTAGATCGTTGAATCCTCGTTCGAATGGTACAAGTTTTGTGTCTGTTGGGTTTCGTTTTAGCATCGCCGAAAACGGCGCCGCCGCCGCCGTTCGTGAGGTTCCCGACATCGGGGACGATGGATGACGCAGGAGAAAGACAGGGAAAATCGTTGGGCTTGATTGTTGAACGAAACGAGACTGAAAACCGTGGTTTTATTGTGGTTGGTCGTCATTTTTACTCGTCGGAAAAAGCCGTCGGTGTCAGGTTCTGGTAGCCGGCCGGCCTGTTCTTCATGAACCCGGAGTCGACCGGGTTTCGACCCGGGAAACGACCCGGGTTTGATCCTGAAAACCCAGAAATCAATTCCCTGTTTCTGTTTTTTGATTTATTAATTATTTATTTATATTTTAGTAAATCAAAATCAGTTTTATAAATTCTAAAAATCTATTAAAAATTAGTATTAAATTCTGAAAAATATTATAATTAATTTCTAAATTATTTTATTAATTTAAAAACTCAAAATTGATTATTTATTTAATTATTTAATTATTTAATTAATTAATTATTTATTATTTAAGAATTAAGTAATAAATAAGGTTAAAAATATATCGAATGATATGAATAATAATTCGATAATTGGTCGAATAATGTGAGTAACTCGTAGTTGTACGAGTAATTGATCGATAAGTTGGATTATTATTCGAGCGATAGTTTATTTCTTCAAAGAATGTCTTTATAGTTATTTGTATCGAATAATTATTCGTAAATAGTCGATTAAATCATATATTTGGTAATAAATTGTAATAAGTTGTAGTTAATTCTAATAATTAAGGATTAATTAATTTATACTACAATAAATACTAAATAATGATTTAAAAATATAATTAAGGTTTAATTAATTATGATTAAATAATTATAATTAATTAAATCTTGTTTATTGCATTGTAATTAAACCGTTAGTCTGATTCGAGTGAAACGAAGACCCTTAGACTCAGACAAATGAAATGAATCCATTAAAAATTACTATAAATCATAATTTCTTTTAGAAGTGACTTGTCTTGTAGTAGTTAATTGGTTATAGGCCCTAATAGGGGTCCAATCTAGTCCAATAAATCCTGAAGAATTGTAAATCGAACCTGATAGTGTTTGTTAGCGTAAGTATAAGCCTAGTATCGTTTCTAAGGATAATTATGAGCCCAAAGTCAATTATGTGCTTTATGTGCTATGTGTTTTACGTGATTATGTGAACCTTATGTGTTATATTATATGTGCGAGTCTGAGAAAATCGTATGGGTAGACGATTAGGGCTATGTGGTATTAATTCGAGATACGTGTATGAAATAAGTTATCTAAATGAATGTCTTCCCATGATAGATTCAATACCACCAAGGCAAATCAAGCCAGAGACAGAAGGCAGTGAATCATACGAGGTGAAGTGCACGCCAGGTAGTATATCCATGCTAACATCCTCCCAAATCCTTTCCGATACTGTAAGAGGCTGCAGCAACCCAGCAGGTCGCATACTATCTGTCTTCGCTCATTGGCAAGGATGACATTCGTGAATGTACTATTTTGCATAATCCTTCATGCCCGACCACCAGAAATTTTGTTTTACCTTGGCAAGCATTTTATAAAATCCGAAATGGCCGCCTTCGGTAGAAGAGTGGCACATCTTTAAACCAAGCATCATCACAGTTCACTAGGTTCCCTCTTACAGTATAAGGAATTGATGAAAACAGATTTGAATAAAATGGGTCAGTATGGACCACAGCTTGAATGTCTGCCCGGATGTGGAACAGGGGTGTGAAACACCGAGAAAATGACACTCAGACTAACAAGAGAGTGCATCCGCCACTCAATTGAGACCCCCACTCTTATATTCAATTCTGTAATCGAAACCCAACAACTTGTGTAACCACCTAGACTGAGCAGGAGTGTTGATTCGTTGTTCCAGCAAATATTTGAGACTAACATGATTAGTTTTCACCACAAATGGCCAACCCAATAAATAGTGACGCCACTTTTGAATTGCCTTCATGATAGCTAGTATTTCCTTCTCATATGTGGACCAAGACAGCATAATGCCCTTTAGAGGAGAACTAAAATAAGCCAATGGCTTTTCTCGTTGAGTGAGAACAACCCCAATACCCACCCCACTTGCATCACACTCCACCGTGAACGGGTGTCCCCAATCAGGTAAGGCTAGTATAGGGGAAGTTGTCAAAGCCACCTTTAATGTTTGGAATGCAGCCTCCGCCTTTTTATCCCAAATCAAAGGTAAATTCCCTACTAATTTGTGCAAGGGAGCTGCAATACTTCCGAATCCCTGGATGAATTTCCAGTAATAACCAGCCAACCCAAGAAACCCACGAACCCCTTTGACATTAGTTGGAGTCGGCCAGGAACGGACAGCCTGAACTTTTATAGTTTCAACCGCAACACCCCCGATGGAATAACGTGGCCTAAATATTTAACTTATGCAACTCCAAAACAACATTTTGAAGACTTGGCAAAAAGATGGTTAGAACATAATAAGCTTAGAACCATACGAAGATGACCAAGGTGTTTCGTCAAAGATTTTGATTAAATAAGAATGTCACCAAAAAAGTCCAAAATAAACTTACGTAGGTGTGGCCGGGAGATGTCATTCATCAAGCATTGAAAAGTGGTTGGGTCATTGGTGAGGCCGAAAGGCATAACAATGAACTCATAGTGACCATCATGCATACAAAATGCCGTTTTAGAAATGTCCAACTCATTAACCCGAATTTGGTGGTAGCCGGAATGAAGATCTAGCTTAGAGAAAATAGTGGCACCATGTAATTCATCTAGGAGCTCATCAATCACAGGGATCGGGTATTTATCCTTAACAATAATATTGTTTAAAGCCCGATAGTCCATATAAAAATGCCACGTGCCATCAGATTTTTTGACTAACAAGATCCGCGAAGAAAATGGACTGTGGCTGGGAGGGATCAATCCCTTCTACAATAACTCCATGACCCGTTTCTCATTTTCCGCCTTTTGTAAGTAAGGTTGACGGTATGGTTTGGAACTAACGGGTTTGAATCCCGACATTAGAGGAATGTGGTGATCATAGAAATGCTGAGGAGGCAAGCCTTCTGGCTCCCGAAAGATCTGCTCATATTCGGTTAACACCCGTTGAACCTCTAGACAAGGGTTGGAGCAATTAGAAGGTTCCGCGTCCACGAGGAAACTTGAAGAAGTAAGGTAAAACCTTGGATTCCCATCAATTCGTTTAGTTTCAAGGCAGTCCATTCCGTACCTTGCAACCCTTATAACTTGTGTGTTGTACCATATTGGTTGAACCCAAGTGTAAAATTCTGGAAATTGATTTTGATAGGGCCCAACGTCTTCAACCACTGAACACCCAAGACTAGTGGACAAGTTGCAATAGGTAGAATAAATAAATTCGTGGTTACCTTGTAGTCCTGAATGAGAATTGTAAGTCATGTAACTCGCCCACGCAAGACAACTTCTCAAGATTTGCAATGACTACCTGTAACTTGACCGTCGTGACCACCATTAGCTCAAATCACTCCACCACTGACTACTCGATAAAATTATGTGTGCTCCCCCCATCAATCAAAACCACCACATTTTTTTACCAATCTTTCCAGGTAGTCGCGAAGTTTGAGGCAAAATGGAACCTGAAATTGCATGAAAAGAGATCTCAGCATGACTCGTGTCAGAAGGAACATTCGTAGCCTCTTCTTCTTGATTGGTACTGTCCTCAATATTCCCTGCTTCGCTAATCATGAATAATTGGGGCTTGCTACATTTATGACCCGGCATATATCGTTCATCACAGTAATAACATAACCCCTTTTCTCGATGTTCTTTGGCCTCAGCTCCTGATAAACGACGTACTGGGCTTGGGGCGAGTAGAGCCAAATATTGAGATGGCGCTGGACCTAAGAGTCCAGCGACGGGCGATGTTAAAGAAGGAGGCTGGATACTAGGAACTCAAGTAGAAGAAGGGAACCGGCGGTGCAAGCCTAACTTCTCCTCAACCAGCCGTGCTAATCCCATTGCATCCACGATACTGCACGTTTTCTTGAGCTTCACTTCCAAGAGAATATCTTCTATCAGGCCACCCACAAAACAACCCAGCAGGAATTACTCTGGAAGGTTTTCAATGCGATGTGACAACCGTTCAAAAGACTCAATATAAGTCGCAATGGTAGTATTTTATTTGAGCCGGTGTAAGGACTCCGAAGGATCATCATACTCGGTCGGCCCAAACCTAATCAACAGTGCCTTGGTAAACTCTGCCCATGTCATCGACCACTTATCTTTGCAAACTATTTGTGCCACTGTAAGGCGATGTCGTCAAGATGAAATAAAGACAAGCTGACGCGGTCACCATCTGTTACATTTTGGAACAAAAAAATATTTTTCAGCCTGGTTAACCCACCCCGTAGGATCATCACCATTGAATTGGGGAAAATGGCTCTTCAGGTAAGGTTTTGTTTCCTTTCCAATGTTGTTACCTCGGCCGGAACCAGAAGGTGAGGCTATATCCTTCTCTTTAATGGTCTGGACATCAGTCATCAATTGGTGGAATATAGTAGTAAGTTTTTCAAGCGCTTCATTAGTACTTTGCTGGAAATGTTCAAAAGATTGTTTACGTATCTCCATCGGATCAGGACCCCTCTGATACCACTGATATGGTGGCATCAACGGTTGTTCCAATATCCAAAAAAAAGAGAAAAAGTAGAAGAATGTAGAGGGAGAGTTGGGACAATTTCCTCATATCCATTTCTCAAAATAACACAGTTATATAAAGAAAGAAACTACTACTACTCCTAATAACTAGGGAACTACTCAAAACGTGGGCATCTCCATTATTTCCTCTATTTTAGCAACAACCAAGACTAACCCAAACTAATTCAAAACACTGCATTGCCAGCTTAATGCACATAACACGAAACTGTTACTAGAAGCAACTTAACACAACCGTCGATGAACACTTGTTTAAGAAAGAAAGATACAACAGTTTAAAAATTTAAACCATTGTCTCAATACTTAATAACAACAATTTTATAAAATAACCTTTATTTTAATTTATTACACATAGCAGTTTAAAAATATGAACCATTGTCACCACACTTGTTTTAAGATGAAAGAACAACAGTTTGAAAATAAGAACCAGTTTATATACATAACGGTTTACCAGCACCCTTGAGAAAAAATAGTTTCTAATTTTTTCAAATATTTGTTCTAGGCCTCCTCAAACTACGGTTTCTTTTATTCATGTTTTTTCTGAATGAGTGTGCATAAGAGTTTTATACAAAAGCATTTAACCCAGATTTTCACAGACTACCATTTATTTACAAAAATGTTTTATACCGATGATGGTTTTATTCTCTTTTTCAGTGACTTTCACACAATTCAGAAGTGTGGATAATAATTTTGTGGGTTTCTTAACTATTCACTATTTTAATCTAATAAACAAATAAAAGTTATATAATATATATGAGACAAACAATCCAAGAATAAGGGTTCTTCAATGGCTATCATGAATGTCTAATTTGTGTTATTTTTTTATTAAAAACAATCCTTCTAATGTTTATAAAATACTCTCCCAAGGTAAATTATAGTGCCTACAACTATCCATTCACTACAAGAAAAAGTCCAATAGACGTCACACATTAGACATCAGTTGCTGATGCCGCTGATGTTAAAAGAATTAATAAAATCATCCCGTGTTTTTATGATGTCTATGTTGTTTTAAAATATCGGTTATTTTAAAACTGATGTCTAAAGTTGCAAAAAAAAATTTAGTCCCCGCCCACTTTATTTTTGTTTCCACCTTAGCCAAAAAAATTTCCCCCTTGGCAAATATTCTCCCCCGCTTTTTGTTTTTCCCCCACCAGACACATAACTAAAAAACTAAAAAAAATGAACACAGAAGCTCTCACTCTCATCCAACTCTCTCGCCCCGACTCTTTCACTCCACCATCATCATCTCCACCACTCACCACCCCCACTCACAAACATCACCGCCGCTCTGCTCACCACCATCTCTCTCCGTTTTTCTATGCTAAGCTGGTAAGAGGATAAGCTTAAATTAGGATCTTCTCTACTTGGTTATCATTTTAGAAACTCGAATTGGTAAGTGAATTTACTATGTTATTTTGAAATATAGTCTTCTCTGCTAGTAGTTTTCAATTGGGGTTTTTTTAAAATCGAAACCCTAAATTTTTTCAATTTGGTTTTTTTTGAAATTGTAACCCTAATTTACTTATTTGAGTATGTTTAATAGATTTGACATTTCCGGAGATGATATTAGTATTGGTACATCACTCCTCTTATTATTTATCTGCTACTTCAAATTTTATATCTGATGATGAGCTTTAGATTTACTAGAATAATTTTGAATGGTTGCATAAATAAGGAACTACATATGTATGTGATAGTTTAAGTACATGTGAAAGAAAAATAATCCAACCTGTGATCTTTTTGTTTATTTTGGTTTTATATTATGACCTTTTACTTGCCTTTTAGTTAATTTGGATCTAGAGGAATGAACATCTAAAAGCTTGTTTGTGCTGGTCTGCTGGATCTTTCCTGCAAAAGGTCGTCACTGATTAATGATTTATCACATATTTATATTTGAAATAGCTCATAAAATAACATATTGTTAGTTAAAACTTAAATATGGATACTACTTTCAGTATTGTGATTTCTGTATTATTGTTGCAATGATTCTGTATGGGCTGCTAAGAACCTGATGCTTATTAACAGGATTCTCGGGGATGAATGATGTGGGAAACTTCAGATCTTATAATAAGACTAATACATGATTAAGCTCCCCAATGAATATGTTGGGTGATCATATGAATTTCTCATCTGGGCCTTCTTCTCACTCGAGGTTCATGCCTCTGAGTCGTGTTAATGCAAATGATTCATACTTAGCCAATGGACATAATTGAGGAAATTCCAATAGGGCTACGTCTCTAATTTACAAAATGGTCCTATCAGCAACAGCTTAAAAAGAAACAAAGATGGTGAAGTGAAGATGTTATCCAATATGACTGGACTGGCCAAGCAGGTATGTGAACGGTGTTTATTTACTATTTATTTGTTCTTGTTAGTCACTTGAATTACTTTCTTTTCCCTGTGTACTAGAATGATGATTTGAACAATTATACATCTGGTTTAGTTCACCAACTGAGCTTGCCAATCACTTCTGCTAAAATGGCAACAATGGAGAATTTTCTGTAGTTTCAGCAAGACTCCATTCTATGTAAAATTCGGGCATAAAAGAGGCTTTGCTAGTCTTCCGCGAAGCATTGTAGAGAGGGTAAGTCTAATGAACCATTGCAAGAAAATTACAGATGCCCTAGTATGCAGATGTGTACCTGCACTGTGTGGTAGTTATACAAAGTGGTGAAGGGTAGCTGGACTTTCTGTTTTTATCTTGTTATTCTTTTCTGCCGTATACACTGACATGTATAATGAAAAATACTTGAGGGTTTTTTTGTCTAGAATATTTACATGTTGTAACAAGCAATAAGTACCTAGATAGCTACTTAGTATGTTACTTGGTTTCCTTTTATCATGGTACTAACCTAGTTTTCTTTAGTTCGAACTTGTAGGAAGATGAATCTTAATTATTTAAACAAAATAAGATTAAATAGCTACCTGCTTCCTAGTAGTACTTAGAGCTGATTTAGTGTAGACTATTGTTTCTCATACCTGTTCATTTTGTAGGTTATGTTGATCCAGGTGAAATGCAGAGGCCAAGAAAACTTGTTACCTTCCAGATAATGGCTCTGGAACATGCATTATCTTGTAAGTTAATGCCATATATGCTGCACTTGCTTTACTGTAGGAGTGTTTATTGGCCAATCCTAGTGCTTGTAGTTATTCAGAGATGTCATTTGATCACGAAGTTGATAACCTTTCATGCCTTAACAAGTTGATAACTTTAAAAATAGAAATAGTGTTGAAATACTAAGATACAAACACGCATTTTAATGAATTAATACTGAAGTCAAAAAACAATTGTACGTCACTTTTAAAGAAGAAAAATTAATGTCAAAAAAGTTAATGTACATCATTTTTGATAAAAAACTGATGTCAAACATAGACATATTCAAGTGTAAATTGAACATAGACATCACTTTGTTTGGGATATAATTGATGTCTATATGCAACTATAGACATCGCCTTTTACTGAATAAATTGATGTTTAATATCTGATTTTACATCACCTAAAAGAAAATATATGATGTCTATGTGGTGAAAAACATAGCTCATTATATGTTTAATCAACTGTAATAAGTGTAATTTATTTATTAAATTAATTTTTTCTAACATTTTTTGTAAAAAAACAATGCATAAACATCAGTTTTTTCGAGAAACGATGTCTAAGCCAGTAAAGAAATCATATTATGGCCGATGTCTAGAATTGACATCACCGACATCGGCAAACAGCATAGACATCGGCGAAAAACCGATGTCTATGGACTTTTTTCTTGTAGTGATTGAACGCCACTCCCATGGTCATAAAAAATACAATTATAGACTATTAAAACCCAAGAATTATACGTTTCACAATTCTGATATCAATCTCCCGATCTAATACTTACATTGTGTCTATTATATCATGTACTAGAATTACAACTCCTCTTTTGATTCGTTGTAACTCCTAAAGATTCAATTAGAAGTTAGATACTCCTCTAATTATATAAAGTGTTCAATGACAGATTAACAATAATAAAAAAATTACAATATAATCAAACACACATTTTAGGCCAACTGAATACTACCAAACTCTTGGATTAATGAATTAGCTAGTCATGGTATGATAAACAAAATGTATATTAGGAACGCAAACCATGAATTTAAGAATTGATGCACGAAGATTATAACTTTAAAGTTTCTTTGGAATTTTGGTGAATCCGTTCGCTCCTTCTTCCAATCTCCCTCTCAAAATGCTTCTATCCCTTCTATCAAGAATACGGATATATTTATTCTATACTATGTTATGTTATGGTTTTTTTGTATACAATATATAAAACCTAATATATAATAAAGAGTTTCAATGCTTTTCCCAAAATAAATTAGACTTTGATGTAAAATTTGTATCTTTCAGGCTCGATTCTGGGCTGCTCCAGTTGGATTCTTTATGTTGGACCACTTCTAAACCGTATATAATTCTATTAGATTCGTATGGGCGGTAAGATCTCCCAATTCTGATGTCTAGAACTCAAGTTAAGGCCCAAACAGTGATGTATGCGCGTGCAGCCCAATAAATCCCAATAAGTCCAAATAAGCCCAATTTCATCTAAAGTTGGGAATTCTTTATTTTCTGTCATAAAACATTAAACTCTAATTAATAATATACAATTAATGATAGAATATTATAAATATGAGAATAAAATCCTTTAAAATATAGATAAATATATACTCTATCAAGAACGAGATGTCCACAAAAACTTAACATTTTTTAAATCTAGAATAACAAAGGCATCAATTAAACTAATGCCTTATGCAATGCCAAAGATGGAAAAGATTACGATAAAAATAATAACAGGTGTAGCTGATGCCTCCATTGATATAGGAAAACAATGTAATAAGAGTAATCCCCTATGAGCCCAAAAATCCAATTAGCTTTAAGAACCAAGAACTGTTGAGAAATACATGATCATGGACTAGATAACAAACTCACAATACCATATTACAAGTGGAGAGTAGGTCGGTCTTCAGTTTTGTAATTAACACTTATTCTTTATCAAATGTTAATATACCACAATCCTTTAACATAAACAAAGATAGAATAATTTTTTAATGTTCTAATTCGGGCCATTTAATCTATTTCGGGAAATTTGTCGGAATTTATGTTATTTTTATGCAGTGACGCAAACTTTTTACAAAATAATCGTCAAATTAATAAGTGGAAGAGCAGACTTGTTGACTTGATATCATGTAAATAATGTTTGATCAACCAACAATGAACTAGACATTACAATTGTATAATTAAAGATATAAGTTAAAAATATTTCTTTAGTATCACACAGCAGTGTTAAAACTTTTAAAAGCCATGTATACAACACTAAACATATGATCATAACAATACAATCAATAAAATAAACTAAATGAACTATAACTGTTGACATACCCAAAAAACCTAATATAACTATAGAAAACAATGACAAATCAAATTACCCAAACAAACCTACCAGAGCATAATGCATAGACCGTTGAGGGATAAATAGGCCTCGACCAGCACCACTCATTAAAGCTCCAAGGCCACCAGCACCAATAAGCCCCTGGAGCTCCACCAATGTCCTCTTCACATCACCCATGTATTCCGGCAAAGTGGGTCAGCAGCAACATGTGGATTCACCTAAAAACATTGACTTGGAGTACAATACCATATTACTAGTACAGAGTTTTATATTTAACACTTATTATTTATCATATCTTAATATACCACAATCATTTAACATAAACAAAGATAAAAGAATTAACCTTCATTTAAAATGTGTAGTGTGTATTAAAAATAACAAAAATATACTTAAAATACTTAGCTTTCATTGACTACACCCATAAACAAAAATAACATTCAAATATAAACCAAAATAAAATTTAAATAATCCAAAGTCTCATTTTTAAAAGCTAACTTTAAGTAAAATCCACCTAAAGTACAAACTAATAAATACTCTATATTTATTGATTATTCAATTCAATATGTATGATGATTTAATCCATATAGAAACAAATGCACCACCAAAATTTAATTTACACAAGATTATAAAAATTTCAATTTACAAATTAAGTGGACTAACATACAAAATTGAGAAAATATTAGTGAAATAAAAATTTAAAAATAATAAATATATGCACACAAATATATAGAGATTTCAACATATATAAATGGAGTAGAAGAGCACAGGAGCAAATGAAAATAAATCAAACATACCTAGCATCTTGGAGGGCGGGCTACATAACAAAAATGAAAACTAAAATCATACTAAAAATCTAATTTAGAAAAAATAAAAATTAAGGGAAATTGTAAGAGTTGAAGAACTTAGTAATTGTATATATGATTGTGTATCAAAGTAGCAAACTTGAACCAATCTTTATACTAGGTATTGCCACTCTTAGTCGTCACTTGACTTGAACCGAGGAAGATCAAGTAGAACGTGGCATATATGTCAGTTACTTCCGATTTGTATGTGCCTTGTCCTTATTCTATAGCTTATGGGGATTTCTTGGCACTGGGCTTCCAATTAAACATACTAGGCATTAACATGTATGGGCTTTTGAGTCATCGGCCCAAAACTGTTTATTTATAGGAACCTCCAACAATGGAAAAGTATCTCATTTGAGAAAATATTCACACACTTTCTTCTCAACCTGGTGCAAAGAAACAAGTGCAAGAAACATTATTAGTGCATCTAACTTTAATAGCCTAGCGTCTTCAAAAATAAACACTTATACCATAACTAAGTAAAATTTAATGTTTTATAAATTAAACACCTAACAAAATATACATATTATATAATCAAATAAAATAAAATACAAACATTGTAAAATACATCTTATTATGAAATTAATGACTCTATTAATCATATAATATGGATATTTTTTAAATTTACAAATCACTGGGATAAAAGTACTAGTTTATACTTTTATTCAAAAAAAGAAAATTCGTAAAATAATTTATGAACTATCATCTTCATTCATTTTGCAATAATATTGGACTTGAATTTTGGAAAGTATTTGATAAAATAGTGTCTTTATGTAGTTCTCAGCCTTTTTGTGCTTGTCACAATTTTATTTAGAAAAAGTGTCTAGTGAAATTTTGTTAGTAAAAAAGCAAGTTTATAAATATAAGGATAATTTTCAATAATAAATTTACATTACAATAGAAAATCATAAAAAATATTCATTATAACTATGTCAAAGTACATATGGCTAAGCCAAACAATTTATATACTCATTGTACATTACTATGGTATATGTAGTGTTACCCACAATTTTAGGTCATTTTTATAATTTCAAATCAAATACACTAAGAACTAAATAAAAATTAACAATAATTTTATAATTTATTTTAATTCTTATGTTTAAATAAACGAAGTGCAATTAGTAAATATTTTTAAAAACTGCATCAGTTTCCTAATATGTATAATTTGTTTGTCAAAAATTTTGTGCCTTATACCTTTACAAATTGAACTTGATTAGTTGTTGTTATGTAAATATTAATTAGTTTATTACAATTAATTTGTGCATGATACTGAAAGGTTTTTATATTTGAATATTTTGTAGTAGTATTTTATTATTTTTAGTTATTTGGTACTTATATTATTGTTATTTGAGGTTAGTAGGAAATTTGTATATCATTTTATTAAATACAAATTAATTTTTTTGAGAAAATGTAATTTTTAATTAAATGTTTTTATAGAATACTTACCACCTAATTTTAAAAATCTAATTTCTTTTACTATACAAAATAAATTAGAGTAATATTTATTTACATATATGCTTGTTAAATCAGATTTTTAAAATATAGAAAAAAAATCAAAATTTATCATATGAAATTCATACTAAAATTAAAAAAAAAAATTTAAACTATATTGGGATTATTTTTTGATGTAAATATATATATATATATGACAAGCTATGTGTTAACCTAATAACAAACTAAATTTACTTATATTGGGTGTTTCCCGTCTCAGGAAGCTCCCCCAACAATTATTAAAATTCATTTCACCAAACACAATGTTGAAAATGCAATTTCTTACTTCATGGAGATGTAGGCTTGTTTGGGAAAAATTGTAGGGTTGTAAGAACTTATATTTTCAATACAAGAATAGGTTGCCTGGCCATTTTCATCCACACTAAATCAGCTGCTGATGTAATGGCTATTGATGGATAACTATTGGAAAAAAGTTGTTATTTTTATTGAGTCCAATAGTTAATGGCTATAAATCGATTACTATTGGAAAAAAGTTGTTATTTTTATTGAGTCCAATAGTAATATATTTAGGTGTGGCACTAGTGGTGGTAATTTACTCCTCCAATTGGTGGCACTAGTGGCCCTAATCTTAATAGTTGAATTGGAGGTGGCATTATTTATAGTGAAGTTCGTGCTAACTTAAGTAGTGTCATTGGTGGCAACTTTAATAATGACAGCAGTTCTGGTAGCATTAGTGGTATATTGGGTAGTCTTAGTAGTGGCATTGGTGGTAGCATGCGTAACATCTTTACTCATTACATTGGTGGCACTACAAGTGGTAATAATTGTAGTGAATTTAGTGATATTGATGGTTCCATTTGTTGTGGTGCTCTTATTAGTGTAATTGGTGGCATTGGAAGCAGTAATCTTAGTAGGAGAATTAATGGTGGTATTGTTGGTGTTAGTGTTAAAATTCATGCTAAAATAAGCAGTTCCATTGATAGTCACTTTAATTATGGCATTAGAGGTTGTAGAAATGATGGTAATTGGTTAGTCTTAGTAGTGGCATAGGTGGTAGCATTGGTGGTAGCCTTTATTGGTGGCATCGGTGGTGGCATGGGTGGTTACTTTAGTGGTAACATTGATGATATAATGGTTAGTCTTAGTAGTGGCATTGGGGGTAGTGTTTCTTGTAGATTTGTTGGTTGAATTGGTGGTGGCATGGCTGGTTGCTTTAGTGGTAGCATTGGTGGTATATTGGTTAGTCTTAGTAGTGGCATTGGTAGTGGCATTGTTGGTAGCTTAACTGGTGGCATGGGTGGTAGCTTTATTGGTAGCATTGGTTATATATTGGATAACTCTAGAAAATAGTGACAATGGTGGTGGCATGGCTCATTGCTTTAGTTGTGGCACTGGCGGTGCTAGTTATTCTCGATATTGGTGGATTTAGTATTGGTGGTGGTAGTTTAGTTATGGCTTTGGTGGAAGTAACTTAGTAGAATTGGTAGTTTAGTTATGGCTTTGGTGGAAGCAACTTACTTAGTAGAATTCGGGGTGCTAGTGGTGATATTGGCACTAACTTTAGTGATAGTAACATTGGTTATGGCGGAGGTAACTTTGGTTTTTATTTTTGTAGTTGTTTCAAATAATAATGATGTTAATTAAATTAATGGTACTCGAGTGATCACGGATAATGCATATAATTATACTAATGCCATTGGTTGTATTAACATTGGTAGTGGTGAAAACCTTGATAACTCTGGAAATGGTGGTAGTGCTATCAATATCAGTTGGGGCGTTGGTGATATTAATGCGGTGACATTAATTAGCCTTACAGTAATGATTAACTCCCTGCACATCGGCATAAACATCAACATTATTTTTAATTTTGTTGTTTGTCCCACTTTTACAGATCAATGGATGAACTCGTATTATGATTGGGATTTCTGACTTGCCTGAGATGTACTTCCCAAAAGCGGCTTAGGATCTCAAAGAAGTTCACAATACTTAGACTCTTTTCTCACTCTAAAAATATTTCGGCTCCTACATAATTATACAACAAAATCCATTTTTCTAATGGTACCTCCATTGGATTAGTAATTAGGTTCTTCTAATTACTAATCAAAAAATGGATTTTGTTTTACAATTATGTATGAGGTGAGACATCTTTAGGATGAGTAAAAATTCTAAGTCTTCTGAACTTCTGTGAGATCATGAGCCACTTTTAGGAAGTACATCTCATGCAAGTATGAAATCTCATTCCGAACATGGGTTCATCCATTGATATGTAAAAGTGGGACCAGTAACAAAATTAAAAATAATGCTGATGTTTATGCCGATGTGAAGGTAGTTGGTCAACACTGTAAGGCCGATTAATGTCACCAGCAACCCCATTGATATTGATAGCACTACCACCGATGACACACCGATCAAGGTTTTGACCAGTACTGATGCTAATACATCCAATGACACTAGTATAATTATATGCATTATCCATGATCATTCGAGTACCATTAATTTCGTCTGTAACAATACTATTTAAAATCACTACCAAAGTTACCGCCGCCACAACCAATTTTTCTACTACTAAAGTTAATGTCAATATCACCACCAGCACCCCGAATGCTACTAAGTAAGCTACTTCCACCAAGGCCATAACTAAAACTACCACCAATACTAAATCCACCAGTATCAATGATACCACTTGCACTGCCAGTGCCACAACTAAAGATATGAGCCATGCCACTACCATTTCCACTACTACTATTACCCAGTATATAACCTATGGTACCAATAATGCTACCACCCATTCCGCCACCAATCACAAGTTAAGCTACTATCAATGCTACTACCAATGCCACTAATAAGACTAAACAATATACTACCAATGCTACCACTAAAGCAACCAGCCATACGTCACCAATAGCACTTCTAAATCTACAAGAAACGCTACCACCAATGCCATTACTAAGAGTAACCAATATATCACCAATATTACCAATAAAGCAATCACCTATGCCACCACCAATGCCAACACTAAAGCTAATAGCAATGCTACCACCAATGCCACTACTAAGACTAACAAATATACCATCAATGCTACCACCTCTAATGCCATAGTTAAAGTGGCCATCAATGGAACTGCTTAAGTCAGTATGAACTTCAACACTAACATCAACAATACAATCACCAATTTCTCTACTAAGATTGCTACTTCCAATGCCACCAATTGCACTAATTAGAGCACCACGACCAATGCCACCATCAATACCACTAAATCCACTTCAATTATTACCACTTCTAGTGCCACTAATGTAACCACTAAAGATACTAGACATGTTATCACCAATGTCACTACTAGGACTACCCAATATACCACTAATCCTACCACCACTGATGCCATTATTAAAGTTGTGACGAATGACACTACTTAAGTTAGCTCTACTTGACCACCAACAATGACACCACCAATTCAAGTTTTAAGATTACTACTTGTGCCACCAATTGGACGAGTTAATTACGAGCACCAATTCCACAACGAACAATATTACTACTGGATTTAATTGGATGATGATGTACAAGCATACATGTAAAAACATATTACTCTAATTTATTTTGTGTTGTAAATAAAATGAAGTTCTAAAAATCACGTGGTAAGCATTGTATAAAAAAATTTAACTTGAAAATTAAATTTTCCCAAAAATATTTAATTTTTTTAATGAGATTATATATAAATTACCTACTAACCTCAACTAACAATAGTATAAGTACTACTAGAGTAGATTCAAGTCTAAAAAGTTTTTCACTATAATGCACAAATTAATTTTCATTTATAAATTAATATTTACATAACAACATTTAATCAAATTCAATTTCATAGGGATATGATACAAAGTTTTTGATAAACAAGTTTTACATATAAAAAAAATGATGCAGTTTGTAAAAATATTTACTAATTTTACTTTGTTTATTTAAATATAAGAATTAAAATAAAGGATAAAATAATCGTTGATTTTTATTTAATTCTTAGTCTATTTTATTTGAAATGAAAAAATAACACTATATATACCATATATCCATCAGACCATATGTACTTTAACAATGTTATAATGAATATTTTTAAGATTTTCAATTCTAATGTAAATTTATTATTGAAAACCATGCTTATGTTTATAAACTTGCTTTTTAACAAAAAAAATTCCAATAGACACATTTTCTAACAAATTTTGTGACAAGCATAAAAAGGTTGAAAAGTACACATAAAGACACTGTTTTGTCAAATACTTACCAAAATACAAATCCATTATTATTGTAAAATGAATAAAAATGAAACGTTCACAAATTATTTTTCGAATTTCTTTTTTTGAATAAAAGTATAAATATTAACTTTAATTCAAAAAAATATTTTAAAAAAATATTTAAAACTAGTACTTGTTTACCCCGACGGGTTGTAAATTTAAAATATATCCAAATTATATGGTTAGTGAATTTATTAATTTCACGGTAAGATGTATTTTACAATGATAGTATTTTATTTAATTTGATTACATAATATTTATATTTCGTAAGGTGTTTAATTTGTAAAACATTACATTTCACTTAGTTATGGTATATATGTTTATTGTTAAAGACGCTAAGCTATTAAAGTTAGATGAACTAATAATATTTCTTTCACTTGTTTCTTTGCAGCACGTTGAGAAGCAAGTTTGTAAATATTTTCTGAAGTGGAGGTATATTTTCATTTTTGGAGCCTGTTTAGATAAACAATTTACTATATATTAACCTAAAGTATGTTTAATTCGAATCCCACCGCGAAGGAAGCCGAAGAAGCTATAAAATCAGCACGACCAAATGGGAAGTAACGGGCGGATATTCCTTGTTATCCTTGATCTTCCCGGGCTCACTCAACTTACCTCTAAGAGTAGATAATACCTAGTATAAATATTGGGCCAAGTTTACTATTTTCTTACATAATCATATCTACAATTATATATTCAACAATTACTTGTATATTCATATCTTACCTAAAAGATCAATTACTGATTCGCACACCGGAGGTGAATCGGGGAGTCAAAACCTCACATTCTTCTCCTTGCAGGTCCAACCGAAGATCGTTCGAGTAGAAACTTGGTTCCAACATTTGGCGCCATTTATGGGAATACGAGAGTAAGTTCTGAGATCTGAGATGATGATAACAAGCAATGATGAACAAGGCCCTCCTAGGTTTCTTGATTAGAAAATGAACCGCTGAAAACAACCTTTGGTCACCTCTCGGAACTTGGAAGCTAATTTTGATGAAGAAGTCGACATCTTTCCTAATCCTGAAGAACAGGGGAAGTTGAAGAAATTGAGGGCTGAGATGGTTGCTAGACAAAGGGGAAAATCGAAATAATGGGAAGAAGTAGAGCTGGTGAAATACAAAAAATGGGAGCCGATACTTTGAAACTCAAAGCGATAAAACTATGAAGCAAAGATCTAGAATTGGTGGTAAAAGTGCTATGAGCCTCAGTAGAAGAAACTGAAGAGGCCAAGAGTTCTCGAAAAGAGAAATAAGCCCAGGTTGAGAAAGATGAGTCCGCGGACTCTGACTCACACCCTGGGAGAAGGAGGACAAAGGCCGTATTGACTATAGACTCCAAAAAGGATGAAGAGGAAGACGACTCTCGAAAAGATTAGAGAAAGCCTTATTTGGGGACAAAAAGATTAGTCATGAACCCGTGGTTCTTGAAGAGATTGAAGCCTATCGACCTACACCAGGTGAAGAAAAGTAATTCCAGAAGATGACTGAGTTCAATGGGAGGGGAGATCTCGAAGACCACTATGACAAATATTAGTTGTAAGTAACTGGTACGATCCACAACTAGACAATGCTATGTAAGATGTTTAAGACTATCTGAAGGGGGCATCATTGAGGTATAAGTGACTTCGCCCACGTTCGATCCAAACCTATGAGAAGTTGAAGGGGAAATTTATAAGGCATTACTCACACCTATTTCGAAGGGAAAAAGACACCGAGCGAGTCTCTAGGCGACTACCTAGCCAGACTCAAGGAGGAAGCTAATATGATCACTAATTTGAACAAGACTAAAGTCATGGTATATCTAGCCACTGGACTGGACCCAATCAAAGGTAAAATGCTCATGTCATCTCTTTATGATTATACCCAAAGTGCATGAATGATATATATTTAAGAGGTGCGAACATTCGAAGGATGATGGAGATTTTTGAGGGATACAAGGAGCCCCAAAGAGATAATTGCAACTAACAATCATGTCACTACGAATACTCACGAGGATCCAACAAAGACTGAAGGAACGATCATAGGGTGATTGATAAGAAGGAAATATATCGAGACTTGCAAAGGCAAAGGTATAGAGAATTGACTTTATTTACACCACTTAACGCGTTGATCTATGAATTTTTCTATGAAATCAAAGGTGAACCATGCTTCATCCAACCGACGAAAATGAGGATGGCCGACCACAAGAAGAATACCGATAAGTACGATGACAACCATCAGGATAATGGGGCATAATACTGATGAATGTTTTTACTTGAAGTGGTCGATTGAAAAAATGATCAAGGCCGGAGAACTCAATGAATTTATAAAAGTTCTGAGATAAGGAACATATTACCCGAAGAGAGATATCGGGGAGAAGTATAGATAATTTTGGGAGGAAGCACCCTCGGACTTAAAAGTATAAATTCCAGGAAATGGTACGCTCATCAAGTTTATATTTAATACCAGTTTAGCCCTGCTAGACAGACTGTGTCTCTTTTCTTCATCAAAGATGAACTACGAGAACGTCATATACCCCCATGCATAGTCGCTGGTAATCCACCCTGTCATCGAGAAAAATAAGATATGGAAAGCTTTAGTCGACGGAATGATTTTGGTCAATATATTATTTTATCGGACGTATACCAAGATGAACCTAGCCGGACAAAAGATGGAGCCATGCCATGAGGCACCTCTTAAGGTTGTCGGCAGACAGCATGTACCTTGCAAATGTATGATTATTTTACCCATTTTATCGGTAAAATATCCACATATATAATCACAAGGCCTTTAGACAAATTGATCACCTACTTGAACAAGTTCTGCAACCAAATACCTTGTGTGGTTATTGTCGTTGCCGCCATGAATTCGGCCTCGCACGAAGACAAAGCAACACATATTTATTCCTCCGACATTCATGTTATGAATTTTATTCAAGTAGAATGCCATATGAGATGTAATTTTTTGTTCATGCACGCTTCATGCATGATCACTATCTGAGTAGCCACTTACCATATAATTCCCATCTTCTTGTACATATACCCATAAACCATCCATATTTAGGAGTGTCTTTGATGTTGCTTAAAATCCTCTACACAATATTATAGTGTAACTTAGCAGTCCTATTCATATACCTTCTTTAAACCCCCATATAATATGAAATATATGGATGGGTATGTATAAGGCACCTTAACTCGTCAATGATACTTTTGTACAAGGCGGAATCGACTAATTTACCACCTTCATATTTTTCTATATATACTTTGGAATCTATATGATATCTATTTGGTTTATAAGTTTGCATTTTCGCCTTCTTCAAGATCTTTTTTCCGTAAGCTATTTTCCTGATCTCTGTGAACCCTTTTTCGGTTTACCGCCAAACCAAGGTAGTATGCCCGCTTCTGTTAAGCACCATATCAAACTCACTCTCCATCTACTTCTTAAACTTTAAAATGTTTCCAATACTAGATTGTAACACCCCAACCCCACATCGAGGAGATTTGGGACTTACGTTTAATTTATAGGACAAAATACGTAATCATCGAGCTTTAGGTCAAAGCAACAAAATATATGTCAGGTATAACACTTTATTTAGTGTCATATCTTCTTGCCCTGTTCCTGTAAATTTGCGCTTCAGTGAGGCAACTTGAATTCATACCCAGCCTTTGTTTATTCCCTTGTGTAATGATTATTTGTAAGAATATATGTTTCTAGCTTCCTGGACTATTTTTCCCATCACATAATTGATTAGTGAGGTCTAAACACTTAGTATACTTCGAGAGGTCTAAACATTAAGCACACTTCAAAACGAGACACTCGGGATTTCCGCTCAACCTAATATCTTTCCTAGCAATAGTATATACCGATTGTGTTTAAAGATTACTTATAACAAAATATGGTACAATAAATATGGTACAATCTTACTGTGGCATTATATACATTTTTTCTATATTGAGTGTTATGTATTATCATGTTTACGTTCTTATGCACAATTGTAATCATCGACCATAAAAAAATACATACCTATTTACGGCCAAAATTGGGGGAGATATCAAGCCACATAGATCATCATGTATCAGTTGTACTTCATTCCTGTCATAAATCCTGAATGTATGTGAATGATTATTTCACTTGTTTCGACAACAAAACCATCGCAGTTCGCCTTCGGTTGAAAAAGTTTTTGTAGACCTCATGCCATTCTCTTTTTTGACATTCTGTGTAAACCTTGAAAATTCACACGACCCAATCTTGAGTGCCCATGTTAGCTCCTCTTCCTTTGACAACAGACACATAATTGCACTTTTCAATGACAATTTTGTACAATGTGTTTTCTATAGAGGCGAAGACAAAATATAGAGGCGTGCATTTATTATAGAGGCGAAGACAAAATATACCATATAAATGAATAGTGAAGGAAAATAAGAATAAAATATTTTGCAATAAAATAAATTTGAAAGTTTATTACCCGCATGAATTTTCTAATATTTTGTAGTAAAATAAATTAGAAAATTTTTATAACATATGTAAGAAATTTTGAAAAACAATGTTTAAAATCAGTTTAGTAGACTAAAAAATTGGATTAGTTTATTAGAGGGTAATTATAACACCCAAATTAACTAAGTTTTGAATCACATTCAATCCATATCTGAAAAAAGCAAAGTTATATATGAATTAAGATTAATTTTTAATAAGGGAATTGTCTCAAACACGATAAATAACTTGATAGTATTCACACATAAAACTAATCTAACTATATATGGCCACACCATAACTGTAGGTCTATCTATATATTATTCATCTAGTTTGGATATTATCCATCTAAATGAATTCAATACATATGTTTAGCCATGGCTTATCCTTAATGATTCACATAATTAATTTCGGCCATGAATTTTCTTTACTTAATAAAAAATTTTGAGGAAAATCTACCAAGTACTACGTTGTATAATTCTTGTTAGGAAATTTGTGATGGTTTCTCTAAACTTTAGTTTATTAAAAAAATCCATTATAACCATTACAACATGACAAACACAAAGAAGCAAAAACTTAAAATTGGTATCATCTACACATGGAACCTCATTAGTGAATATAAGAAATTAAGCATTACAAAAGTTTCATAACTATATATAAAAAGTGGTGATTACATTCAATTCTCACTAACTCATATAATAAGCTAGGTTCTTGTTAAGGCGTTCTTATTACGTGACTTCTAGATCAAGATGGGAAAACATATACCGTCTAAAGGTAAAATTAGTGTTCATAGATCATAAAATTATTAGTCCATCAATGAACAACTTTTAAAGGATTACAAGAATATATTGTAATTCACACTTAATAAGACACTTTTATCAATATATAAGATGTAAACAAACCTGGGATTTATCAGAAAATTGGGTAATGAACCAGAAAGTCTCATAGCTCTGCTGCACAAGCCTTTTACGTAGGATTAGTGTATTGAAATGAAGATTTTTTACGACTGGGTTGAAATGAGGCTCCACATAGAGGAGAAAACCATATTGTGAAAAAATTTAGGGTATTGAGTTGTTTGTTAGAATTAGATGTTAGATCCAATTTAAAATATAGTGGGCTTATTTTAAGATTACCAAAGTGTACTAATAAGAATTAGGATGTGTTGTAAGTTGGGCTCTTTTGTGATGTTCTTGGCCCATAAGGCAAAAAGAACAAATAAATTTACCTACACTCTTGTTCTATCTACACTCAATTCTTGTATTCTTAAACTTACTATTTCTTCATCATTTATTTAAACTATAATTTATACTCTCTATTCTATATTTTATTTATGTATAATTTTTCTAAAATTAAATTATTATATTTTCAAATATTAAAATTATTGATGAATTTTTTTATTTATTGTAAAATAATTTTAATCGGTGAGGTTAAAATTTGTAATTGTAACTAAAATTAAATTTCATTATTATTCAAGACTGCAATTTTCAAAATTATTTATACTTGTGCATATATTTTTGAATTTGTTCCCTACAATATTTTCAATTTGTATTAAATGAAATTGTTAGTTATAATTTTGTATTTTCATGCCCCCATGATATTCGTCTCCAAATTCTAATTATTTCTATTTACTTGATTACATTGAATAGAATTTTAAATTTAATGTAAGAACTAATTTGATAGAATTTTCCATAAATCTGACAACTATTTTTTCTATCTTTTTTTTAAACAAAAAAATAATTTTTTAAGTTTAAAAAAACTATATTCCTTAAGTTATAAGGATAAAATAAGTTTTTATAATTACATGAAAAAATTGAAGATAATTATTTTATTTACATGTAACTAAGGATCTGTAAAAATATTAATATTTATTTTAAAACTAGTCGTAGTAATATTTATTTATTTAAAAAAATTACTTTGATATTAAAAATTGAAGATTTTAATGTTCAAAATTTGTTCATATATTTATAACAATAATTTGATGTAGTGTTATAGTTAAAATTTTGTAATGCATCTTCCCCCCTCAAGAGGGTCATTTTAGTTCAAATTTGGGTAAAAATAAATAATTAAGTTTTAAGGTGCAAAGTATGTGTAGTTTAAGAAAAAAAAGCTTGCCTTGCTCAAGGTAAGGAAAGCCCTTGGGCCAAGGCAAAAGGCTTGCCCTAAGGTAAGTAAATGATTTTTGCATGAAGGTGAGGGGAATATTTATCAACATAGTTGTACTTCGGGAAATAATGGAAGAATGGAGTAAAGTGGGATAGATCTTACGACCCGTCCTGATAATTTTTTCCAAATTACATCAAATATCGAGTAATTTGGAAATATAAATTTAATGAAAATTGAGGAATTGGTGAGGAATTTGTGGGTCATTTCAAATCTCTTGAAGAGAGGATGAAGTAAAAGTTTGAGAGTACAGGCGGATAAAATATTCTCTCATTGGAAGAACTGGAAAAGAGGACAAATAAAATTGGGGTGACATCATTCCACAATCAAAGATCTAGAAGTGGTCACGGATTCTGTGAGAGAAGAAGAAACAACCCTCGAACGGAGTTGATAAAGGTCATCAATAACAACAAAATAAGGATTAGGGAACCAACAAGAGTGTCAACACCACTGATGATAGTAGTACAATGAACTTTTTTAATTGTAATATATATGGCCACTATGTAGCAAAGTGCGGGAAACCACGACTTGAAAATGAGAAAAGTAAGGAGCTTGAGTCCAACATCAACCAATTCGAGGATGATGAACCCACTTTGTTATTGACTAGATGTGATCAAAATGGAGGTGACACTGTATCATTAAATAAAGAAGGTGGTTCCAAGTTTTGTCCAGAAGGGAGACATCGAGTCACATATAAATATGTGAAATTTGGATAATACCACCAGCAATCACATTATTGGGCGTCATGAAAAATTCAGTGAATTAAATGAGAATGGTTTTGAAAAGGTTCATTTTGGTGATGGGTCTACTGTCAATATTGATGGAAAATGTACAATAAGATTCTAGTGTAAAAATGGAGATGAACACACACTTAGAGAAGTATATTACGGTCCAATGATGTGCAACAACATTATACCTTAGGGAAATTACCAAATGATGGCAGCAAGGTGGTGCTAACGAGAGATTACTTATTGGTTTATGATGATTGAGGTAAATTGTTAATATAGGTGCTCAGGTCAGGAAATACATTGTACAAAATTATCATTAAAAAATGCAATTATGTGTTTGTTGTCAAAAGAAGAGGAGCTAACATGGATTTGGCACTCAAAATTAGGTAGTGTGAATTTTTAAGTTTTGAACACAATATCAAATAAGGGAATGACACGAGGTCTACCAAAACTTTTCCAACCGAAGGCGAACTACAGTAGTTAGTTTTGTCAAAACAAGTGAAAAATCATTCACATACATTCATGATTTATGGAAGAGAAGAAGCTAGAATTGATACATGATGATTTATGTGATATTATATCTCTACCCACTTCGGATGGAAATAGAGATATATTTTTTATGGTCGATGATTACAATCATGCAATGTGGTTTTTTTATTAAAAACTCAGGATCATGCACTAGAAGTGCGGACTTGATAAAAAGGAATAAAATGATATAATTAAAATATTAAGGTCAGACATGTATGGGGAGTTCACAACGAAGGACATTGAAGTTTTTTATATAGAAGCTGGTATAAAGGGACATTTGACTACACAATAAACTCCACAACAAAATGGGGCCATAGAAAGGCTAAACATGATGGTAATCTCAATGACTAGGAGTTTTAGAAAAGAGAAAAATCTATCAGTTATGTATGTGGATAGCAGTGAGGCATTTGGTTTATGTTTTAAACTATCTACCAATAAAGGCATTGACTAGAGAGACTTCCTATTAGCCTGGACATGTACTAAGCCTAAATTCGATCATCTACTTATTTTCAGATGTTTTACACTTATCAAGGTTTCAAATGTTGGTATGGAAAAATATGATGCCAGAAGTGTGGCTATGATTTATATAAGAAAGGAACCTGGAAAGAGGGATAATGGGTTATAGAGCCCAAATATGGGAATGCTACATCTCAGTCAAGATGTTGTGTTCGTGGAAGAAAAAAGGTCGAACTCGTAGTGTTCTGAGGTGAAAGTTAATTGTTTCTTTTACACATTCGTCATTGTCGATTCAAAAAATAGCACACGGGAAGAAACTGAGACAGAGATGTTGTCACCTCATACACCGAACTCTTTGACTAATTTGTTCCTCAAGAATAAAAGTATCGGATATGACTCTGAGACATGAAGATATTTCAGCGAACCCAAAAATTTTCTATTGCTATGTGAGGTTTATGATGGAACTGAAGAAATCCAGATTTCAGATGAACTACTTCTGATGGGTGTTGTAACGATCGAGAAATTACGTTTATATTATATTCTAATAAAGATAATTATGTGTATTATTTTGTGATTAAGTGTGTTGAGTCATAAAATCCTAACTGCTATGTGCTACGTGTTGTCTATTGTGATCAGAATGTGTTTCGGGTATTTATTGAGTGTTTTATTATAAGTTATAGGTTTTATATCAAAATCCGTACAGCTCAAACAGTATTTTAAAAGCCCGTATTTCAAACAAAATCATTGGCCCTATTTTGCCAAGTATGGCCTATACCACATCGACATTGTGGACATCTAGACGTTTTACAAATTTACCTCTTTCGCGAAAAATGACTTTTTAGACCCCTTCGGGAGTCAAAACCCCCACAAAAATCGCATTTTTACTTTTGTATGATCATGAAATTATCAAACATCATTTTTTTGCATTTTTGTTATATTCATAATTTTTGGGAATTTTTTACATTTATTTTGTATTTATTGGATATTTAAAAATTCATTATTAATGCCCAAAAATTATAAAAATTGGGGACAAATATTTAGGGGTATTATTTTCATAAATATAAATAGCTGATTTATTGATAATTAATTAGTTATTTAATCTTAAAAAAACAGAAAATTCAAGAAAATCCCCAATTCTCTGAAATTAGGATTTGGAGTTATTGGAATCAAATCAGATTTTGAAGGTGATTCTGTTAACCAAATCGAACATGTAAGTGTCCGTTGTGAAGCTCTTTTGATTATCTATTCAATTTTGTTATCAATTAGTATATCTTTAGTTTAATTGATTTTGATTTGAAATTTCGGGTTTATTTCTTCGAATTCAGGTTTGATGATTTGATAATTGTTGAATGATTCTGTTGTTAGAGGATTGTAGATCTGTTGAATCCTCATTCGAATGGTACCAGTTTTGTGTCTGTTGGGTTCCGTTTTAGCGTCGCTGGAAACAATGCCGCCACCGCCGTTCGCGAGGTTCCCGACGTTTATCTTTTTATGTGTCAACCGTATTTATGTTTTTGCTAGTTTTCGGTACTGGTTATGATGGTTGTCCCAGTAATAAGACGGGGGGCTGGAAATGGTAGATGGGGAGGTGGAACGGGCAGAGGAACTACTACTGCTAGTAGAGAAAATAGGGGTTATAGGGGTGAATGGTCCACGAGTGAGGAAACTGGCCGAGAGAGGGGTGGGGAAACTGGTAGCAACGAAGACACCTCTAGCCCGTTGACTCATTATTTCGAGAGGGCGGACATGTCAGTATCTTGTGGTGACTTCCACAAAATACCCAAATATGGTGAACCAAATAAGGAAACTGTGGAGTTTACCGGAAAATAGTAAGCCTTCTTTTTAATGAATTTTCAACATATCATTTATTTTTAGTGAAGCTAGATATGTACTGACCTGGAAAGAAATTATTGCACCTTTGTTTCAATGTGGTATATGGTACACTAATAAATGGAAGTTTTTTTTCATGTATGGTGCAGAACTACATAGTACAATTTTCATATGTATATCTTCTTTAATACATAGTTACATACCAAACTACATTGTCTTTTCTTGTAGCCTCTTTTAAGTATTTATTTGAATACTCGCAGAATGCAAGTCTTAAGTCACATTGTGCTGTTATTTCTTGAATATATTTATGGGCCTCAGAGTGCAATTTGTTAGTTCAATCTCACATACATAGATACACATGGGGTTTTCTAAACACCTTTTCATTTTCAAGATTAATAATCTTGATCTCTCCACCTAATACTTTTTCGCATGTCATTATTGCCGAACAAATCTCCACTGAAAATTGTTAGTATAACATAAAGAAAACCCCTGAAGTACTTTTAATGAAGATGGAGGGATGAACATGAGATTTATTTTTTTAATAAAATATCTTCTTCAAATACCTCAACAATTCTATTGTTTATATTTTGACACATGATCCTGCTGTTTTTATCTTCTCTTTAAGTCATTTTGCAGTCTTAATTAGAAATTGTTCACTACACCATAAAATGCCTACTGTAACACCAGAAAAATGTTGTATTAGGGGGTAAATATGTTGCTCTTGCCCCACTTTTAAGCTAAGGTAACATTTTTTTAAAGATAGGTTTTTCCACGTTGCCTTAGGGGTCTAAGGTAACATCTTTGGTGCCTAAGACAACATCGTGTTTTAACTTATTTTTATGTTGCCTTAGCTTGCTAATGCAACAAAAAGATAGATCAGTTGTAACTTATTTTTTATGTTACCTTAAAATTCCAAAATGTTTTTAAAAAAGTGGGACCCACATTGGGGCCCACAGTTATTACGTGGAATATGGGTCCCATTTTTTTGTTATTGTAACATTTTATAAAGCTAATATAACACTTTGCTAATAAAAAAAATAAAAATTTGTTATTGATATTTATGCAATCCCAAAAACAAATTCATTAACCCAATGATCCATCCAACAATACCATTTCATAAAACCGATGTACAAATTAAATATACTATATCTAATACATCCCAAACTTCTTAATCTACTAAACACAAACATTAAAAGTCTAATTTACCAGAATCGCAATTAACTTAATTTGGCAGCTATCTTTAGCAACACGGAAAAGAGAGAGCACATATATCAGATTCTTCAGTTGTGCTAACAAGTCTGGCTTCCATTTTACCCATTTCTGTAGAATCTTGTTGCTGCTCTGCCACGACACCATTTTGTACTAAAAGTCCACTAAAGAAATAAATGACAAAGGAACAAATGACAGACTTTATTCTTTGCTTCTGGTCTGTTAAATTTGATTCCTGGCCTGTTCATCAGTTTTTACAAATTTTAACTAATATACAGCCTGTACAGCCTGTTACATTTTACATGATAATTTGATCTTTAAAATATTTTGTCAGATTTTACAAATAATGATTTCTTTATAGTCCAAATGCAAACTCACTGTTATGAATCCTAGTCGCAAAGCCATGTAGTCAGCTCGGTTTATTGAACTCCAAAATTGGCGACTGAAACAAAGCTGCAAACTCGGAAAACTTGACCTTGACCTCCAAAGCACTTGAGACATGTCATACAATAAAATTAGCAAGACAATGAATTATGGAGTGGAAAGCAGGTTATCAGAAAGATAAGGTTTCGAAACAAATGTTTCAGACAGAAATCAAGTTCATTCTTAATATATTTACATAGATGTGTGCTTACCAGCCAAACCAAAACCTTGTGCTTGCTCCAAGAATGGGATGTGTCATTAGACACGAATGTAGTCATTCTTCTCATTATTTCATTGCTTGAAGTTGCTTCTAGCGAATAAATTAAGAAATATATGAGAATGTTAAAATGTGGGCTTATGATTAAAAAAAGAGTGAAGAATAATTGAATAATACTTTTTCTATGGCCAGATCATAATGTAATATTCAACATATAACCAGATCACCTTCTGATCCTTGAAAATATAATTCAGGGGAGTTTTGAGGACTAAAAAGAATTATAATAACTTAAATTCCAAGAACAGCAGTGTTTTTACACTGGAAAGCATTAAATTAAAGTGTATCAAACTAGTACTCTTCAGTTACAGTGTTTCATTTCAAGGGTTGGTCAGGGTCTGATCTACTGGGAAGATCATCAAGACCTACAACCAATAGGAATATACATACTACTACAAACTATCAAAGCATGTAGTAGTCTACACGAGTCGGAAGAGGGTAACTGTTTCTATGATTAACAGGGATCAATATATCAAAAAACAAGTTGTAAAATTATATTTAAGTACCACTAGAACCTAAAGATAAATAAAATATTTACGAGACTGTCATATTTATTGTCTATAAGGCTATAACGCGATGTATCTCGTAAATAAAATGTTTACGAGACTTTGAACCATTTGATCATTTCAAGTACATCACATAATTAGTTTTTACTTGGCAGTATATGTTTTCTGGTGGTTCCTTGACTTCCATACATCGGCCTTTTCTTGAAAAATCTTTTTGCAAAGCTGAAATCCCACTTCAATGACGAACTCATTTTGTTTTTGCATGTTCACTTTATGTAGCGAATGCATTGTATTTGTGTACACACCACCGCCAATGAAACATACTTGAATTAAAGTTACATTGTGAATCCATTATTAAACTAAGAGCCTGAGAATAATTAATAACAAAGAACGATATTTGAGAGGGAATGCAGAGTCCAATCTTTAACTTTTAAAATTGTGAAGGACAAGGCAAGATATATGAATGCAGATTCATCCCTGGCACTATGATCCATATTGTTTGTTTGAATGCATTAATAGCACCAGAAGTTCATTACTAATTTACTATAGTATTCACCCATAAAATTGTTAAAATACATCTTATTTCCAATCAAGTTTGATAAATTATAGGCAATAAGTAACTAACCAAGCATAAACATCTCGTGAAACAGTGCCACCAAGAAAAATAAAAATAAAAGAGATTACAAAACAATATCTTAACAGTTATTCAGTTCAATCCAGTCAAATTCATAAACTGAAACTAAAGCTCTTTTTCTTTTCATCAGGATGAAAATTTACAGATTAATCTCTTAGAGATGTGTGATGTTGTCTCAAGAAGTAAAAGATACCATAAACTATAAAGTCACAATCACAAATATAAAAGTACCAAGGATTACTAGGATTCATTAGTTGTACCAAGGAAATCATATGGTGGATAAATGAAAGAACTATAACTTAACTTCAGGAATATTCATGAGTCAAATAAAGTGAGACAAACAAACCTTTAATCACAATTAGCATGTGTGTGTGCAACATAAAGTCACATATACATACATAGTTAGCAGGTGTCATCAAAGAGAACCATTTCATTTAAGGCAGATATATTACCAACAGCTTATTAATTTAAAGCATCGAGTATGTTGTAGAGCTGGGACACTCAAACGATAACATAATCAACGAATCAGCCTGATACAGAGAGAATGGCTTAATTTACAAACATTGAAGTATGCATTAGTATATAACTACCCATGGATTAAAAATTAGAGAAGCTACTGACCTGACTATATTGAGAAACATGCTCCTGCTCATAGAAACCACCTTAAATTGACATTAAATAAATCAAATATCCCCAAAATATCTCGCTCATAGAAACCACATTACAATGCTCAGAGAAAACAAATGAGAAAAATACTTGAAATTAGGTCTCTTGAACTTTCGCAACTATCATTAAAGCAGAATTTGAGTACGGAAATAAAAGCTCGAGACACCGTAACTAGTTAAAGTCGAGAGAAATTTATGTGAAGAACCAAATCAATTCAACTAAATCAAAGAACCCATTAAGTCCAAGAAATTAATCGATTAAACAATCGATTGAACTATTAAAAAAAATCCTCAAACCAAATCATTTGAAAAGTATCAAACCCAAATTTGAAGAAATAAGAGAGAGAGAGGGAGAGAGAGAGAGAGAGACGAAAATGATACCTACGAGTGGGGAGGGAAAACAAGATTGACAAAAAGTAAGAAAGGGTATTACCCTCAAATCCATTGAACAGTCTTCAAAATCATAAAATGCCCTCATTTGAAGAAGCCCCAATTCGAAGAAGCAGTTGAGAATCCCTCAAATTAGAAGAAACTGAAGGAGCCCTAATTATAAGAGAGAGGGGGAGAAATAGATTTTAGATTTTCTTGTGAAAGTGAGTTTTAATACCTTATTTTTTTAATTTTTTGGACGGGCGGTCATTTTTACCGCTCTAACATTTCATGGTTTTACGTGCCACTCCTGTACAATATATACTTTATTTTAAATTTGTTGAAGAATATTTATTTGTATTTTTTAAAAACATGTCCTTTTTAAATCTAATGAAAAATGCTTTCAAAATTAAAAATAACAATTCATTTATTTGATAGACTCTGACTTCTTATAAAAATATCAACACATTCAAATTATTTTTATCAATATAGATAGTTTTAAAAAGTCAAATAATTATTTAAAATTTAATTTTATCTAAAGATATAGTAAACTAAATTTTAATAAGTCTAAGGCAACATAACGCATGTATTTTTTAACATGGAACACTTTCTGTCTAGAGCAACACCATATTTGTGTCTAAGGTAACATAAAAATACAGTGTTGTAGTATGTCAAAATTAGTGTAGCTAATGTAACATAATTTAGCAACATCCATGATTAAGATGTTGAAATAGGCATTTTATGGTGTAGTGGTTGAATCTTTAGTCAATTACTACATTAAAAAGACGTTGCAAATATCTCTTAAAAAATTACGAGGAATGGAAAAATATTATAGCAAAAGGATCATTCGAAAAGTATTCCAAAGATCTTGGGTAATTGAGCGTTGTTTTGGGCATGATATGCAAGTATTTTTCTTTTAGTGAACTCTTAATTTGTATTCGAGTATAGTTTTTCTCATGCTATTTTAGCTATATTTATAAAACAGATTTAGTACAATTGAATCTCTTTTGTATTTTATGATCTCATTTTTATGTTAATAACGATTAACACATTTTTGTAGTATAAATAACAATACTCAGAAAAAGACTTTGAAAGCCATTGTGAGAGCTCATTGGCCAGTTGGGCCAGTGGATACTGCTGGTAAACCACGTTCTGCTTTTTTCGATGACACTTTTTATTCAAATTTGATTGAGACATTTGAGGTAATGTATAGTGCATCCTTTTTTCCAATACAGATTAGTTACAAAATATAGTTGTCATTATGTTTGGTTAAAGTTTCTTATATTGTTATTCACTGGTAGAAATATTATGACTATCAGCAAGGAGCTAGTCCAGGGGAGGCGCGATATAAAATAAAGGAACATTTGAAAAATAATTTAAAAAATTTGTTGTACCGCGAAAAGGAGAATGCTGATAAGAGGGTAAATAAAGGGCCACCAGGAACAACACGTTGGGATGTTAATCCTCTACACCTGAATAAATCTGTATGGGATTCACTTTGTGAATGGTGGGATACCCAAAGGTTTAAGGCCATGTCTATTCAGAATAAAGAGAATCGATCACATGATGGTAAGATTGTGCACACAACTTGGGCGAAACCCTATATCATTTTCAGAAAGGTAAGTAATTACATTTTATGTCAAACTTGTCCTTTATCATACATGCTGGTAAAAGGTTAACTCAATTGGGATATGAAAGAAATTATGGAATGAGAGCATGTTGTGATAACTTGCATAAGTGAACCTTTTTCTACTAATTTTGTTTCACATTCCAGATACTTTATCTATCTTATTTTATTTTAGACACAACTTGGTGCAAGTTATTTACTCTTTAAACTCATATAGTATATTAAATATATTTAGTCTTTAAAATCATATTTTACATATTAAAAATTATTTTAAATTTATTTTGGGTATTATAACAATAAAAAAAACTTAATAGTCTTGGTTATAATATTTCTAACGTGTAAAGTATGATATTTTTTACTATTTATTTCCATTATGTAATTATATGTATTTGTAAGTTAAAATATGTGATGAAATAATACTATATCATTTTACAGGAGCTCGAGGATGTGAAAGAACGCCAATTAACACTTGTGGAGTTTTATGAGGCTACCCATGAGAAAAAAGGAGATGGTCAAGGTACCTTTTGGACAAAGGAGTCGGAAGACATGAGGGTATGTTTTTCCAGTTTCTAACTATTAGTTTTAGAGTTTTTTTTAAAGCAATTAGAGTAACCATCTACTTAATGTTTAGGACATGCTGGTAAATTCATGGGAAGTGTATAGACAGAGTTTAGTCACTGAGGGTGCACGAGGAAACGAGGATGAGGCACACACATCTCCTCATCTATCCCCGAGTAAACGCAGAAGAGTTGAGGCTGGGGTGGTTTGTCGAGCTACAAAAGGGCCCAAAAAAATAGAGTTTTCATGGAGGGTCGCTCAACATTTTCTGAAATTTTTGGTCCTGATGCATCGTCCTTAAACCAGCATTTAAAACCTCAAACTGAGTCTCCACGCCTTCCAGATGGGTTACTCCAGCATGCAATTGGTGATGTTGCGTGCATTGTTCATGCACTTGATACGAGATGTAATGATAACAACACTTCTGTACCTCGTTCAGAGCTTGATCGTGAGATTCAAAAATTTGTAGAAGTCACACTCCTTAAAGATGATGTTCATTGGACTGAATACATCCATGTTGCCTCTAGTGTGATTGACAAGATGCTTGACAAGTTTGGAAAGACTATTAACGAGGTATTAATTTTTTGGTTTATTAAGGTCTTATGCGATTTAAACAATATGTTTTGTTATTTCTTTCATGTTAAAACTTTACATTATGCAAAAATGAAGTTTACATGGTAGAATTGTTTATACACTTATATAGTTGAATAGAATTACCCAAAAAAATAGTAAAACTGATGTAGATCTTTACAATCATACCACATGTTAAGTAAGAGGAGATAAGGTAAGTTATGTGGCTTTTCTATGGAACTTAATTAGATATTTGGCATTGTTTATATGCTAGTAATCTTTGACCTTAGATCAATAAGTGATTGTTGTGGGTGCGAAAAAGAATTGATGCTAGTCTTATTTAATTGGAAATGTATTGCTTTGTATCAACTCTTAACATCTGTTTGTTCCTTTTTTTTGTACGATACCAACAGTGGAAATCTTAACCTCTCTGATGATGATATGTTTGCTTAGTATGCTTTTAGGTTGAGCAGGTGATTTGTTTTTCTTTTCAAGTATGAAATGTAGTTAGATTAGTTTGTTAGCAGTTTAGCTTTTTATTTGGTAGGTTTCTGGGACTAGAGACTACCTGTTATTATTTGTTTGCTTGTTGATTTTTATTATTGATTTAATTTAATATATGACTTTTTTTAGTTAATTTAGTCTCAGTAACGTTGAATTGCATTTTTACAGTTTCATTAATATGGCACTGGGACATGTATTTAGTTTGGTATTATTATATGAATGTGGCAATTATTGCTACTATTATAACGCCAATTATATGTGACCGATTCTGAATAATTAACTTAACCAAAATTAATTATATAAAATTAAATTTTATTAAAAATATTACATATACGTCATTAGCCCTGTCACATTTAAAAATTATTAAACATGACCACCTCGGTCATACATTTAAATTAAGCGGGAATTGCTCAAAAATAGAGGGAAATTCAAATTTTTGTTAAATTTGTCAAGGTATTTAGGAAAATATATTTGGGATATATGATTCTGTCACGTTTATAATTATTAAATTTGATAGGTAAGCCAGTCAAATTTAAAGATTAAATGTGACTGATTTGTTAAATGTGATGACAAGAAATGTGACGGATTTGCGTTGGTCACATTTAAGCTAAATGTGACGAAAAATCTATTAAATGTGACGGACCCTTATTATCCGTGACTGAATTTTTTCCGTCACATTTAACCTTTATTCTTGTAGTGCTATTTTGCTAAGTATGGCCTATACCAAATTGACATTCTGAATATCTAGACGTTTTACAAATTTACCTCTTTCGCGATAAATGACTTTTTCGGACCCCTTCGGGAGTCAAAACCCCCACAAAAATCACATTTTTATTTTTATATGATCATGAAATTATCAAACATCATTGTTTTTGCATTTTTGTAATATTCATAATTTTTGGGAATTTTTTACATTTATTTTGTATTTATTGGATATTTAAAAATTCATTATTAATACCCAAAAATTATAAAAATTGGGGCCAAATATTTTTATTAGATGTGTAATTAGCCCCTTAATTTTATTTAGGGGTATTATTTTCATAAATATAAATAGCTGATTTATTGATAATTAATTAGTTATTTAATCATAAAAAAATCAGAAAATTCAAGAAAATCCCCAATTCTCTGAAATTAGGATTTGGAGTTCTTGGAATCTAATCAGATTTTGAAGTTGATTCTGTTAACCAAATCAAACATGTAAGTATCCGTTGTGAAGCTCTTTTGATTCTCTATTCAATTTTGTTATCAATTATATCTTTAGTTTAAATGATTTTGATTCAAAATTTCGGGTTTATTTCTTCGAATTCGGGTTTGATGATTTGATAGTTGTTGAATGATTCTGTTGTTAGAGGATTGTAGATCGTTGGGCTTGATTGTTCCCGACATCGGGGACGATGGATGACGCAGGAGAAAGACAGGGAAAATCGTTGGGCTTGATTGTTGAACGAAACGAGACTGAAAACCGTGGTTTTATTGTGGTTGGTCGTCGTTTTTACTCGTCGGAAAAAGCCGTCGGTGTCAGGTTCTGGTAGCCGGCCGGCCTATTCTTTATGAACCCGGAGTCGACCGGGTTTCGACCCGGGAAATGACCCGGGTTTGATCCTGAAAACCCAGAAATCAATTCCCTGTTTCTGTTTTTGATTTATTAATTATTTATTTATATTTTAGTAAATCAAAATCAGTTTTATAAATTCTAAAAATCTATTAAAAATTAGTATTAAATTCTGAAAAATATTATAATTAATTTCTAAATTATTTTATTAATTTAAAAACTCGAAATTGATTATTTATTTAATTATTTAATTAATTAATTATTTATTTATTTATTATTTAAGAATTAAGTAATAAATAAGGTTAAAAATATATCGAATGATATGAATAATAATTCGATAATTGGTCGAATAATGTGAGTAACTCGTAGTTGTACGAGTAATTGATCGATAAGTTGGATTATTATTCGAGCGATAGTTTATTTCTTCAAAGAATGTCTTTATAGTTATTTGTATCGAATAATTATTCGTAAATAGTCTGATTCGAGTGAAACGAAGACCCTTAGACTCAGAAAAATGAAATGAATCCATTAAAAATTACTATAAATCATAATTTCTTTTAGAAGTGAGTTGTCTTGTAGTAGTTAATTGGTTATAGGCCCTAATAGGGGTCCAATCTAGTCCAATAAATCCCGAAGAATTGTAAATCGAACCTGATAGTGTTTGTTAGCGTAAGTATAAGCCTAGTATCGATTCTAAGGATAATTATGAGCCCAAAGTCAATTATGTGCTTTATGTGCTATGTGTTTTACGTGATTATGTAAACCTTATGTGTTATATTATATGTGCGAGTCTAAGAAAATCGTATGGGTAGACGATTAGGGCTATGTGGTATTAATTCGAGATACGTGTATGAAATAAGTTATCTAAATGAATGTCTTCCCATGATAGATTCAATACCACCAAGGCGAATCAAGCCAGAGACAGAAGGCAGTGAATCATACGAGGTGAAGTGCACGCCAGGTAGTATATCCATGCTAACATCCTCCCAAATCCTTTCCGGTACTGTAAGAGGCTGCAGCAACCCAGCAGGTCGCATACTATCTGTCTTCGCTCGTTGGCAAGGATGACATTCGCGAATGTACTATTTTGCATAATCCTTCATGCCCGACCACCAGAAATTTTGTTTTACCTTGGCAAGCATTTTATAAAATCCGAAATGGCCGCCTTCGGTAGAAGAGTGGCACATCTTTAAACCAAGCATCATCACGGTTCACTAGGTTCCCTCTTACAGTATAAGGAATTGATGAAAACATATTTAAATAAAATGGGTCAGTATGGACCACAGCTTGAATGTCTGCCCGGATGTGGAACGGGGGTGTGAAACACCGAGAAAATGACACTCAGACTAACAAGAGAGTGCATCCGCCACTCAATTGAGACCCCCACTCTTATATTCAATTCTGTAATCGAAACCCAACAACTTGTGTAACCACCTAGACTGAGCAGGAGTGTTGATTCGTTGTTCCAGCAAATATTTGAGACTAACATGATTAGTTTTCACCACAAATGGCCAACCCAATAAATAGTGATGCCACTTTTGAATTGCCTTCATGATAGCTAGTATTTCCTTCTCATATGTGGACCAAGACAGCATAATGCCCTTTAGAGGAGAACTAAAATAAGCCAATGGCTTTTCTCGTTGAGTGAGAACAACCCCAATACCCACCCCACTTGCATCACACTCCACCGTGAACGGGTGTCCCCAATCAGGTAAGGCTAGTATAGGGGAAGTTGTCAAAGCCACCTTTAATGTTTGGAATGCTGCCTCCGCCTTTTTATCCCAAATCAAAGGTAAATTCCCTACTAATTTGTGCAAGGGAGCTGCAATACTTCCGAATCCCTGGATGAATTTCCTGTAATAACCAGCCAACCCAAGAAACCCACGAACCCCTTTGACATTAGTTGGAGTCGGCCAGGAACGGACAGCCTGAACTTTTATAGTTTCAACCGTAACACCCCCGATGGAATAACGTGGCCTAAATATTTAACTTATGCAACTCCAAAATAACATTTTGAAGACTTGGCAAAAAGACGGTTAGAACATAATAAGCTTAGAACCATACAAAGATGACCAAGGTGTTTTGTCAAAGATTTTGATTAAATAAGAATGTCACCAAAAAAGTCCAAAATAAACTTACGTAGGTGTGGCCGGGAGATGTCATTCATCAAGCATTGAAAAGTGGTTGGGTCATTGGTGAGGCCGAAAGGCATAACAATGAACTCATAGTGACCATCATGCATACAAAATGCCGTCTTAGAAATGTCCAACTCATTAACCCGAATTTGGTGGTAGCCGGAATGAAGATCTAGCTTAGAGAAAATAGTGGCACCATGTAATTCATCTAGGAGCTCATCAATCACAGGGATCGGGTATTTATCCTTAACAATAATATTGTTTAAAGCCCAATAGTCCACATAGAAATGCCACGTGCCATCAGATTTTTTGACTAATAAGATCCGCGAAGAAAATGGACTGTGGCTGGGAGGGATCAATCCCTTCTACAACAACTCCATGACCCGTTTCTCATTTTCCGCCTTTTGTAAGTAAGGTTGACGGTATGGTTTGGAACTAACGGGTTTGAATCCCGACATTAGAGGAATGTGGTGATCATAGAAATGCTGAGGAGGCAAGCCTTCTGGCTCCCGAAAGATCTGCTCATATTCGGTTAACACCCGTTGAACCTCTAGACAAGGGTTGGAGCAATTAGGAGGTTCCGCGTCCACGGGGAAACTTGAAGAAGTAAGGTAAAACCTTGGATTCCCATCAATTCGTTTAGTTTCAAGGCAGTCCATTCCGCACCTTGTAACCCTTGTAACTTGTGTGTTGTACCATATTGGTTGAACCCAAGTGTAAAATTCTGGAAATCGATTTTGATAGGGCCCAACGTCTTCAACCACTGAACACCCAAGACAAGTGGACAAGTTGCAATAGGTAGAATAAAGAAATTCGTGGTTACCTTGTAGTCCTGAATGAGAATTGTAAGTCATGTAACTCGCCCACGCAAGACAACTTCTCAAGATTTGCAACGACTACCTCTAACTTGACCGTCGTGACCACCATTAGCCCAAATCACTCCACCACTGACTACTCGGTAAAATTATGTGTGCTCCCCCCATTAATCAAAACCACCACATTTTTTTACCAATCTTTCCAGGTAGTCGCGAAGTTTGAGGCAAAAGGGAACCTGAAATTGCATGAAAAGAGATCTCAGCATGACTCGTGTCAGAAGGAACATTCGTAGCCTCTTCTTCTTGATTGGTACTGTCCTCAACATTCCCTGCTTCGCTAATCATGAATAATTGGGGCTTGCTACATTTATGACCCGGCATATATCGTTCATCACAGTAATAACATAACCCCTTTTCTCGATGTTTTTTGGCCTCAGCTCCTGATAAACGACGTACTGGGCTTGGGGCGAGTAGAGCCAAATATTGAGATGGCGCTGGACCTAAGAGTCCAGCGACGGGCGATGTTAAAGAAGGAGGCTGGATACTAGGAACTCAAGTAGAAGAAGGGAACCGGCGGTGCAAGCCTAACTTCTCCTCAACCAGCCGTGCTAATCCCATTGCATCCACGACTACTGCACGTTTTCTTGAGCTTCACTTCCAAGAGAATATCTTCTATCAGGCCACCCACAAAACAACCCAGCAGGAATGACTCTGGAAGGTTTTCAATGCGATGTGACAACCGTTCAAAAGACTCAATATAAGTCGCAATGGTAGTATTTTATTTGAGCCGGTGTAAGGACTCCGAAGGATAATCATACTCGGTTGGCCCAAACCTAATCAACAGTGCCTTGGTAAACTCTGCCCATGTCATCGACCACTTATCTATGCAAACTATTTGTGCCACTGTAAGGCGATGTCGTCAAGATGAAACGAAGACAAGCTGACGCGGTCACCATCTGTTACATTTTGGAACAAAAAAATATTTTTCAGCCTAGTTAACCCACCCCGTAGGATCATCACCATTGAATTGGGGAAAATGGCTCTTCAGGTAAGGTTTTGTTTCCTTTCCAATGTTGTTACCTTGGCCGGAACCAGAAGGTGAGGCTATATCCTTCTCTTTAATGGCCTGGACATCAGTCATCAATTGGTGGAACATAGTAGTAAGTTTTTCAAGCGCCTCATTAGTACTTTGCTGGAAATGTTCAAAAGATTGTTTACGTATCTCCATCGGATCAGGACCCCTCTGATACCACTGATATGGTGGCATCAACGGTTGTTCCAATATCCAAGAAAAAAGAGAGAAAGTAGAAGAATGTAGAGGGAGAGGTGGGACAATTTCCTCATATCCATTTCTCAAAATAACACAATTATATAAAGAAAGAAACTACTACTACTCCTAATAACTAGGGAACTACTCAAAACGTGGGCATCTCCATTATTTCCTCTATTTTAGCAACAACCAAGACTAACCCAAACTAATTCAAAACACTGTATTGCCAGCTTAATGCACATAACACGAAACTGTTACTCGAAGCAACTTAACACAACCGTCGATGAACACTTGTTCAAGAAAGAAAGATACAACCGTTAAAAAATTTAAACCATTGTCTCAATACTTAATAACAACAATTTTATAAAATAACCTTTATTTTAATTTATTACACATAGCAGTTTAAAAATATGAACCATTGTCACCACACTTGTTTTAAGATGAAAGAACAACAGTTTGAAAATAAGAACCAGTTTATATACATAACGGTTTACCAGCACCCTTGAGAAAAAATAGTTTCTAATTTTTTCAAATATTTGTTCTAGGCCTCCTCAAACTACGGTTTCTTTTATTCATGTTTTTTTCTGAATGATTGTGCATAAGAGTTTTATACAAAAGCATTTAACCCAGATTTTCACAGACTACCATTTATTTACAAAAATGTTTTATACCGACGATGGTTTTATTCTCTTTTTCAGTGACTTTCACACAATTCAGAAGTGTGGATAATAATTTTGTGGGTTTCTTAACTATTCACTAATTTAATCTAATAAACAAATAAAAGTTATATAAGATATATGAGATAAACAATCCAAGAATAAGGGTTCTTCAATGGCTATCATGAATGTCTAATTTGTGTTATTTTTTTATTAAAAACAATCCTTCTAATGTTTATAAAATACTCTCCCAAGGTAAATTATAGTGCCTACAACTATCCATTCACTACAAGAAAAAGTCCAATAGACGTCACACATTAGACATCAGTTGCTGATGCCGCTGATGTTAAAAGAATTAATAAAATCATCCCGTGTTTTTATGATGTCTATGTTGTTTTAAAATATCGGTTATTTTAAAACTGATGTCTAAAGTTGCAAAAAAAATTAAGTCCCCGCCCACTTTATTTTTGTTTCCACCTTAGCCAAAAAAAATTCCCCCTTGGCAAATATTCTCCCCCGCTTTTTGTTTTTCCCCCACCAGACACATAACTAAAAAACTAAAAAAAATGAACACAGAAGCTCTCACTCTCATCCGACTCTCTCGCCCCGACTCTCTCACCCCACCATCATCATCTCCACCACTCACCACCCCCACTCACAAACATCACCGCCGCTCTGCTCACCACCATCATCTCCACCATCTCTCTCCGTTTTTCTATGCTAAGCTGGTAAGAGGATAAGCTTAAATTAGGATCTTCTCTACTTGGTTATCATTTTAGAAACTCGAATTGGTAAGTGAATTTACTATGTTATTTTGAAATATGGTCTTCTCTGCGAGTAGTTTTCAATTGGGGTTTTTTTAAAATCGAAACCCTAAATTTTTTCAATTTGGTTTTTTTTGAAATTGTAACCCTAATTTACTTATTTGAGTATGTTTAATAGATTTGACATTTCCGGAGATGATATTAGTATTGGTACATCACTCCTCTTATTATTTATCTGCTGCTTCAAATTTTATATCTGATGATGAGCTTTAGATTTACTAGAATAATTTTGAATGGTTGCATAAATAAGGAACTACATATGTATGTGATAGTTTAAGTACATGTGAAAGAAAACTAATCCAACCTGTGATCTTTTTGTTTATTTTGGTTTTATATTATGACTTTTACTTGCCTTTTAGTTAATTTGGATCTAGAGGAATGAACATCTAAAAGCTTGTTTGTGCTGGTCTGCTGGATCTTTCCTGCAAAATGTCGTCACTGATTAATGATTTATCACATATTTATATTTGAAATAGTTCATAAAATAACATATTATTAGTTAAAACTTAAATATGGATACTACTTTCAGTATTGTGATTTCTGTATTATTGTTGCAATGATTCTGTATGGGCTGCTAAGAACCTGATGCTTATTAACAGGATTCTCGGGGATGAATGATGTGGGAAACTTCAGATCTTATAATAAGACTAATACATGATTAAGCTCCCCAATGAATATGTTGGGTGATCATATGAATTTCTCATCTGGGCCTTCTTCTCACTCGAGGTTCATGCCTCTGAGTCGTGTTAATGCAAATGATTCATACTTAGCCAATGGACATAATTGAGGAAATTCCAATAGGGCTACGTCTCTAATTTACAAAATGGTCCTATCAGCAACAGCTTAAAAAGAAACAAAGATGGTGAAGTGAAGATATTATCCAATATGACTGGACTGGACAAACAGGTATGTGAACGGTGTTTATTTACTATTTATTTGTTCTTGTTAGTCACTTGAATTACTTTCTTTTCCCTGTGTACTAGAATGATGATTTGAACAATTATACATCTGGTTTAGTTCACCAACTGAGCTTGCCAATCACTTCTGCTGAAATGGCAACAATGGAGAATTTTCTGTAGTTTCAGCAAGACTCCATTCCATGTAAAATTCGGGCATAAAAGAGGCTTTGCTAGTCTTCCGCGAAGCATTGTAGAGAGGGTAAGTCTAATGAACCATTGCAAGAAAATTACAGATGCCCTAGTATGCAGATGTGTACCTGCACTGTGTGGTAGTTATACAAAGTGGTGAAGGGTAGCTAGACTTTCTGTTTTTATCTTGTTATTCTTTTCTGCCGTATACACTGACATGTATAATGAAAAATACTTGAGGGTTTTTTTGTCTAGAATATTTACATGTTGTAAGAAGCAATAAGTACCTAGATAGCTACTTAGTATGTTACTTGGTTTCCTTTTATCATGGTACTAACCTAGTTTTCTTTAGTTCGAACTTGTAGGAAGATGAATCTTAATTATTTAAACAAAATAAGATTAAATAGCTACCTGCTTCCTAGTAGTACTTAGAGCTGATTTAGTGTAGACTATTGTTTCTCATACCTGTTCATTTTGTAGGTTATGTTGATCCAGGTGAAATGCAGAGGCCAAGAAAACTTGTTGCCTTCCAGATAATGGCTCTGGAACATGCATTATCTTGTAAGTTAATGCCATATATGCTGCACTTGCTTTACTGTAGGAGTGTTTATTGGCCAATCCTAGTGCTTGTAGTTATTCAGAGATGTCATTTGATCATGAAGTTGATAACCTTTCATGCCTTAACAAGTTGATAACTTTAAAAATAGAAATAGTGTAGAAATACTAAGATGCAAACACGCATTTTAATGAATTAATACTGAAGTCAAAAAACAATTGTACGTCACTTTTAAAGAAGAAAAATTGATGTCAAAAAAGTTAATGTACATCATTTTTGATAAAAAAACTAATGTCAAACATAGACATATTCAAGTGTAAATTGAACATAGACATCACTTTGTTTGGGATATAATTGATGTCTATATGCAACTATAGACATCGCCTTTTACTGAATAAATTGATGTTTAATATCTGATTTTACATCACCTAAAAGAAAATATATGATGTCTATGTGGTGAAAAACATAGCTCATTATATGTTTAATCAACTGTAATAAGTGTAATTTATTTATTAAATTAATTTTTTCTAACATTTTTTGTAAAAAAACAATGCATAAACATCAGTTTTTTCGAGAAACGATGTCTAAGCCAGTAAAGAAATCGTATTATGGCCGATGTCTAGAATTGACATCACCGACATCAACATCGATTGCCAAACAGCATAGACATCGGCAAAAAACCGATGTCAATGGACTTTTTTCTTGTAGTGATTGAACGCCACTCCCATGGTCATAAAAAATACAATTATAGACAATTAAAACCCAAGAATTATACGTTTCACAATTCTGATATCAATCTCCCGATCTAATACTTACATTATGTCTATTATATCATGTACTAGAATTACAACTCCTCTTTTGATTCGTTGTAACTCCTAAAGATTCAATTAGAAGTTAGATACTCCTCTAATTGTATAAAGTGTTCAATGACAGATTAACAATAATAAAAAAATTACAATATAATCAAACACACATTTTAGGCCAACTGAATACTACCAAACTCTTGGATTAATGAATTAGCTAGTCATGGAATGATAAACAAAATGTATATTAGGAACGCAAACCATGAATTTAAGAATGGATGCACGAAGAATATAACTTTAAAGTTTCTTTGGAATCTAGGTGAATCCGTTCGCTCCTTCTTCCAATCTCCCTCTCAAAATGCTTCTATCCCTTCTATCAAGAATACGGCTAAATTTATTCTATACTATGTTATGTTATGGTTTTTTTGTATACAATATATAAAACCTAATATATAATAAAGAGTTTCAATGCTTTTCCCAAAATAAATTGGACTTTGATGTAAAATTTGTATCTTTCAGGCTTGATTCTGGGCTGCTCCAGTTTGATTCTTTATGTTGGACCACTTCTAAACCGTATATAATTCTATTAGATTCGTATGGGCGGTAAGATCTCCCAATTCTGATGTCTAGAACTCAAGTTAAGGCCCAAACAGTGATGTATGCGCGTGCATCCCAATAAATCCCAATAAGTCCAAATAAGCCCAATTCCATCTAAAGTTGGGAATTCTTTATTTTCTGTCATAAAACATTAAACTCTAATTAATAATATACAATTAATGATAGAATATTATAAATATGAGAATAAAATCCTTTAAAATATACATAAATATATACTCTATCAAGAACGAGATGTCCACAAAAACTTAACATTTTTTAAATCTAGAATAACAAAGGCATCAATTAAACTAATGCCTTATGCAATGCCAAAGATTGAAAAGATTACGATAAAAATAATAACAGGTGTAGCTCATGCCTCCATTGATATAGGAAAACAATGTAATAAGAGTAATCCCCTATGAGCCCAAAAATCCAATTAGCTTTAAGAACCAAGAACTGTTGAGAAATACATGATCATGGACTAGATAACAAACTCACAATACCATATTACGAGTGGAGAGTAGGTCGGTCTTTAGTTTTGTAATTAACACTTATTCTTTATCAAATGTTAATATACCACAATCCTTTAACATAAACAAAGATAGAATAATTTTTTAATGTTCTAATTCGGGCCATTTAATCTATTTCGGGAAATTTGTCAGAATTTATGTTATTTTTATGCAGTGACGCAAACTTTTTACAAAATAATCGTCAAATTAACAAGTGGAAGAGCAGACTTGTTGACTTGATATCATGTAAATAATGTTTGATCAACCAACAATGAACTAGACATTACAATTGTATAATTAAAGATATAAGTTAAAAATATTTCTTTAGTATCACACAGCAGTGTTAAAACTTTTAAAAGCCATGTATACAACACTAAACATATGATCATAACAATACAATCAATAAAATAAACTAAATGAACTATAACTGTTGACATACCCAAAAAACCTAATATAACTATAGAAAACAATGACAAATCAAATTACCCAAACAAACCTACCAGAGCATAATGCATAGACCGTTGAGGGATAAATAGGCCTCGACCAGCACCACTCATTAAAGCTCCAAGGCCACCAGCACCAATAAGCCCCTGGAGCTCCACCAATGTCCTCTTCACATCACCCATGTATTCCGGCAAAGTGGGTCAGCAGCAACATGTGGATTCACCTAAAAACATCGACTTGGAGTACAATACCATATTACTAGTACAGAGTTTTATATTTAACACTTATTATTTATCATATCTTAATATACCACAATCGTTTAACATAAACAAAGATAAAAGAATTAACCTTCATTTAAAATGTGTAGTGTGTATTAAAAATAACAAAAATATACTTAAAATACTTAGCTTTCATTGACTACACCCATAAACAAAAATAACATTCAAATATAAACCAAAATAAAATTTAAATAATCCAAAGTCTCATTTTTAAAAGCTAACTTTAAGTAAAATCCACCTAAAGTACAAACTAATAAATAATCTATATTTATTGATTATTCAATTCAATATGTATGATGATTTAATCCATATAGAAACAAATGCACCACCAAAATTTAATTTACACAAGATTATAAAAATTTCAATTTACAAATTAAGTGGACTAACATACAAAATTGAGAAAATATTAGTGAAATAAAAATTTAAAAATAATAAATATATGCACACAAATATATAGAGATTTCAACATATATAAATGGAGTAGAAGAGCACAGGAGCAAATGAAAATAAATCAAACATACCTAGCATCTTGGAGCGCGGGCTACATAACAAAAATGAAAACTAAAATCATACTAAAAATCTAATTTAGAAAAAATAAAAATTAAGGGAAATTGTAAGAGTTTAAGAACTTAGTAATTGTATATATGATTGTGTATCAAAGTAGCAAACTTGAACCAATCTTTATACTAGGTATTGCCACTCTTAGTCGTCACTTGACTTGAACCGAGGAAGATCAAGTAGAACGTGGCATATATGTCAGTTACTTCTGATTTGTACGTGCCTTGTCTTTATTCTATAGCTTCTGGGGATTTCTTGGCACTGGGCTTCCAATTAAACATACTAGGCATTAACATGTATGGGCTTTTGAGTCATCGGCCCAAAACTGTTTATTTATAGGAACCTCCAACAATGGAAAAGTATCTCCATTTGAGAAAATATTCACACACTTTCTTCTCAACCTGGTGCAAAGAAACAAGTGCAAGAAACATTATTAGTGCATCTAACTTTAATAGCCTAGCGTCTTAAAAAATAAACACTTATACCATAACTAAGTAAAATTTAATGTTTTATAAATTAAACACCTAACAAAATATACATATTATATAATCAAATAAAATAAAATACAAACATTGTAAAATACATCTTATTATGAAATTAATGACTCTATTAATCATATAATATGGATATTTTTTAAATTTACAAATCACTCGGATAAAAGTACTAGTTTATACTTTTATTCAAAAAAAGAAAATTCGTAAAATAATTTATGAACTATCATCTTCATTCATTTTGCAATAATATTGGACTTGAATTTTGGAAAGTATTTGATAAAATAGTGTCTTTATGTAGTTCTGAGCCTTTTTGTGCTTGTCACAATTTTATTTAGAAAAAGTGTCTAGTGAAATTTTGTTAGTAAAAAAGCAAGTTTATAAATATAAGGATAATTTTCAATAATAAATTTACATTACAATAGCAAATCATAAAAAATATTCATTATAACTATGTCAAAGTACATATGGCTAAGCCAAACAATTTATATACTCATTGTACATTACTATGGTATATGTAGTGTTACCCACAATTTTAGGTCATTTTTATAATTTCAAATCAAATACACTAAGAACTAAATAAAAATTAACAATAATTTTATAATTTATTTTAATTCTTATGTTTAAATAAACGAAGTGCAATTAGTAAATATTTTTAAAAACTGCATCAGTTTCCTAATATGTATAATTTGTTTGTCAAAAATTTGGTGCCTTATACCTTTACAAATTGAACTTGATTAGTTGTTGTTATGTAAATATTAATTAGTTTATTACAATTAATTTGTGCATGATACTGAATGGTTTTTATATTTGAATATTTTGTAGTAGTATTTTATTATTTTTAGTTATTTGGTACTTATATTATTGTTATTTGAGGTTAGTAGGAAATTTGTATATCATTTTATTAAATACAAATTAATTTTTTTGAGAAAATGTAATTTTTAATTAAATGTTTTTATAGAATACTTACCACCTAATTTTAAAAATCTAATTTCATTTACTATACAAAATAAATTAGAGTAATATTTATTTACATATATGCTTGTTAAATCAGATTTTTAAAATATAGAAAAAAAAATCAAAATTTATCATATGAAATTCATACTAAAATTAAAAAAAATAATTTAAACTATATTGGGATTATTTTTTGATGTAAATATATATATATATATGACAAGCTATGTGTTAACCTAATAACAAACTAAATTTACTTATATTGGGTGTTTCCGTCTCAGGAAGCTCCCCAACAATTATTAAAATTCATTTCACCAAACACAATGTTGAAAATGCAATTTCTTACTTCATGGAGATGTAGGCTTGTTTGGGAAAAATTGTAGGGTTGTAAGAACTTATATTTTCAATATAAGAATAGGTTGCCTGGCCATTTTCATCCACACTAAATCAGCTGCTGATGTAATGGCTATAGATGGATAACTATTGGAAAAAAGTTGTTATTTTTATTGAGTCCAATAGTTAATGGCTATAGATCGATTACTATTGGAAAAAAGTTGTTATTTTTATTGAGTCCAATAGTAATATATTTAGGTGTGGCACTAGTGGTGGTAATTTACTCCTCCAATTGGTGGCACTAGTGGCCCTAATCTTAATAGTTGAATTCGAGGTGGCATTATTTATAGTGAAGTTCGTGCTAACTTAAGTAGGGTCATTGGTGGCAACTTTAATAATGACAGCAGTTCTGGTAGCATTAGTGGTATATTGGGTAGTCTTAGTAGTGGCATTGGTGGTAGCATGCGTAACATCTTTACTCATTACATTGGTGGCACTACAAGTGGTAATAATTGTAGTGAATTTAGTGATATTGATGGTTCCATTTGTTGTGGTGCTCTTATTAGTGTAATTGGTGGCATTGGAAGCAGTAATCTTAGTAGGAGAATTAGTGGTGGTATTGTTGGTGTTAGTGTTAAAATTCATGCTAACATAAGCAGTTCCATTGATAGTCACTTTAATTATGGCATTAGAGGTTGTAGAAATGATGGTAATTGGTTAGTCTTAGTAGTGGCATAGGTGGTAGCATTGGTGGTAGCCTTTATTGGTGGCATCGGTGGTGGCATGGGTGGTTACTTTAGTGGTAACATTGATGATATAATGGTTAGTCTTAGTAGTGGCATTGGGGGTAGTGTTTCTTGTAGATTTGTTGGTTGAATTGGTGGTGGCATGGCTGGTTGCTTTAGTGGTAGCATTGGTGGTATATTGGTTAGTCTTAGTAGTGGCATTGGTAGTGGCATTGTTGGTAGCTTAACTGGTGGCATGGGTGGTAGCTTTATTGGTAGCATTGGTTATATATTGGATAACTCTAGAAAATAGTGACAATGGTGGTGGCATGGCTCATTGCTTTAGTTGTGGCACTGGCGGTGCTAGTGGTATCCTCGATATTGGTGGATTTAGTATTGGTGGTGGTAGTTTAGTTATGGCTTTGGTGGAAGCAACTTACTTAGTAGAATTGGTAGTTTAGTTATGGCTTTGGTGGAAGCAACTTAGTAGAATTCGGGGTGCTAGTGGTGATATTGGCACTAACTTTAGTGATAGTAACATTGGTTATGGCGGAGGTAACTTTGGTTTTTATGTTTGTAGTTGTTTCAAATGATAATGATGTTAATTAAATTAATGGTAATCGAGTGATCACGGATAATGCATATAATTATACTAATGCCATTGGTTGTATTAACATTGGTAGTGGTGAAAACCTTGATAACTCTGGAAATGGTGGTAGTGCTATCAATATCAGTTGGGGCGTTGGTGATATTAATGCGGTGACATTAATTAGCCTTACAGTAATGATTAACTCCCTGCACATCGGCATAAACATCAACATTATTTTTAATTTTGTTATTTGTCCCACTTTTACAGATCAATGGATGAACTCGTATTATGATTGGGATTTCTGATTTGCCAGAGATGTACTTCCCAAAAGCGGCTTAGGATCTCAAAGAAGTTCACAATACTTAGACTCTTTTCTCACTCTAAAAATATTTCGGCTCCTACATAATTATACAACAAAAGTCCATTTTTCTAATGGTACCTCCATTGGATTAGTAATTAGGTTCTTCTAATTACTAATCAAAAAATGGATTTTGTTTTACAATTATGTATGAGGTGAGACATCTTTAGGATGAGTAAAAATTCTAAGTCTTCTGAACTTCTGTGAGATCATGAGCCACTTTTAGGAAGTACATCTCATGCAAGTAAGAAATCTCATTCCGAACATGGGTTCATCCATTGATATGTAAAAGTGGGACCAGTAACAAAATTAAAAATAATGCTGATGTTTATGCCGATGTGAAGGTAGTTGGTCAACACTGTAAGGCCGATTAATGTCACCAGCAACCCCATTGATATTGATAGCACTACCACCGATGACACACCGATCAAGGTTTTGACCAGTACTGATGCTAATACATCCAATGACACTAGTATAATTATATGCATTATCCATGATCATTCGAGTACCATTAATTTCGTCTGTAACAATACTATTTAAAATCACTACCAAAGTTACCTGCCGCCACAACCAATTTTACTACTACTAAAGTTAATGTCAATATCACCACCAACACCCCGAATGCTACTAAGTAAGCTACTTCCACCAAGGCCATAACTAAAACTACCACCAATACTAAATCCACCAGTATCAATGCTACCACTTGCACTGCCAGTGCCACAACTAAAGATATGAGCCATGCCACTACCATTTCCACTACTACTATTACCCAGTATATAACCTATGGTACCAATAATGCTACCACCCATTCCGCCACCAATCACAAGTTAAGCTACTATCAATGCTACTACCAATGCCACTAATAAGACTAAACAATATACTACCAATGCTACCACTAAAGCAACCAGCCATACGTCACCAATAGCACTTCTAAAGCTACAAGAAACGCTACCACCAATGCCATTACTAAGAGTAACCAATATATCACCAATATTACCAATAAAGCAATCACCTATGCCACCACCAATGCCACCACTAAAGCTAATAGCAATGCTACCACCAATGCCACTACTAAGACTAACAAATATACCATCAATGCTACCACCTCTAATGCCATAGTTAAAGTGGCCATCAATGGAACTGCTTAAGTCAGTATGAACTTCAACACTAACATCAACAATACAATCACCAATTTCCCTACTAAGATTGCTACTTCCAATGCCACCAATTGCATTAATTAGAGCACCACGACCAATGCCACCATCAATACCACTAAATCCACTTCAATTATTACCACTTCTAGTGCCACTAATGTAACCACTAAAGATACTAGACATGTTATCACCAATGTCACTACTAGGACTACCCAATATACCACTAATCCTACCACCACTGATGCCATTATTAAAGTTGTGACGAATGACACTACTTAAGTTAGCTCTACTTGACCACCAACAATGACACCACCAATTCAAGTTTTAAGATTACTACTTGTGCCACCAATTGGACGAGTTAATTACGAGCACCAATTCCACAGCGAACAATATTACTACTGGATTCAAGAAAAATAACAAGTCCTTTCCCAATAGTTATGGTTGAAAATTGTGAGGCAAGGTGTTCATGTATTAAAACTATAAGTTCTTACAATCCTACAATTTTTCCCAAACAAGCCTACATCTTCTTGAAGTAAAAAAACTCATTTTTAACCTTGTGTTTGGTGAAATGAAGTTCAATAGTTGTTAGGGAGCTTCTGACATCGGAAGCTCCCAATATAAGTTAACTTAGTGTGTTATTAGGTTAACACATAATACTTAGAATAGCTTCCCATATATACATTAAAAAATAGGCCAAATATAGTTTAAATTGTTTTCCTAATTTTAGTATCAATTTCATATTAGAAATTTCAATTTTTTTTCCTAGTTTACACAAATCTGATTTAACAAAGTGTGCTCCATGTATTATATAAATTAATTGGATGATGATGTACAAGCATACATGTAAAAACATATTACTCTAATTTATTTTGTGTTGTAAATAAAATGAAGTTCTAAAAAGTGGTAAGCATTGTATAAAAAAATTTAACTTGAAAATTAAATTTTCCCAAAAATATTTAATTTTTTTAATGAGATTATATATAAATTACCTACTAACCTCAACTAACAATAGTATAAGTACTACTAGAGTAGATTCAAGTCTAAAAAGTTTTTCACTATAATGCACAAATTAATTTTCATTTATAAATTAATATTTACATAACAACATTTAATCAAATTCAATTTCATAGGGATAGGATACAAAGTTTTTGACAAACAAGTTTTACATATAAAAAAAATGATGCAGTTTGTAAAAATATTTACTAATTTCACTTTGTTTATTTAAATATAAGAATTAAAATAAAGGATAAAATAATCGTTGATTTTTATTTAATTCTTAGTCTATTTTATTTGAAATTAAAAAATAACACTATATATACCATATATCCATCAGACCATATGTACTTTAACAATGTTATAATGAATATTTTTAAGATTTTCAATTCTAATGTAAATTTATTATTAAAAACCATGCTTATGTTTATAAACTTGTTTTTTAACAAAAAAAATTCCAATAGACACATTTTCTAACAAATTTTGTGACAAGCACAAAAAGGTTGAAAAGTACACATAAAGACACTGTTTTGTCAAATACTTACCAAAATACAAATCCATTATTATTGTAAAATGAATAAAAATGAAACGTTCACAAATTATTTTTCGAATTTCTTTTTTTGAATAAAAGTATAAATATTAACTTTAATTCAAAAAAATATTTTAAAAAAATATTTAAAACTAGTACTTGTTTACCCCGACGGGTTGTAAATTTAAAATATATCCAAATTATATGGTTAGTGAATTTATTAATTTCACGGTAAGATGTATTTTACAATGATAGTATTTTATTTAATTTGATTACATAATATTTATATTTCGTAAGGTGTTTAATTTGTAAAACATTACATTTCACTTAGTTATGGTATATATGTTTATTGTTAAAGACGCTAAGCTATTAAAGTTAGATGAACTAATAATATTTCTTTCACTTGTTTCTTTGCAGCACGTTGAGAAGCAAGTTTGTAAATATTTTCTGAAGTGGAGGTATATTTTCATTTTTGGAGCCTGTTTAGATAAACAATTTACTATATATTAACCTAAAGTATGTTTAATTCGAATCCCACCGCGAAGGAAGCCGAAGAAGCTATAAAATCAGCACGTCCAAATGGGAAGTAACGGGCGGATATGCCTTGTTATCCTTGATCTTCCCGGGCTCACTCAACTTACCTCTAAGAGTAGACAATACCTAGTATAAATATTGGGCCAAGTTTACTATTTTCTTACATAATCATATCTACAATTATATATTCAACAATTACTTGTATATTCATATCTTACCTAAAAGATCAATTACTGATTCGCACACCGGAGGTGAATCGGGGAGTCAAAACCTCACATTCTTCTCCTTGCAGGTCCAACCGAAGATCGTTCGAGTAGAAACTTGGTTCCAACATTTGGCGCCGTTTATGGGAATACGAGAGTAAGTTCTGAGATCTGAGATGATGACAACAAGCAATGATGAACAAGGCCCTCCTAGGTTTCTTGATTAGAAAATGAACCGCTGAAAACAACCTTTGGTCACCTCTCGGAACTTGGAAGCTAATTTTGATGAAGAAGTCGACATCTTTCCTAATCCTGAAGAACAGGGGAAGTTGAAGAAATTGAGGGCTGAGATGGTTGCTAGACAAAGGGGGAAAATCGAAATAATGGGAAGAAGTAGAGCTGGTGAAATACAAAAAATGGGAGCCGATACTTTGAAACTCAAAGCTGATAAAACTATGAAGCGAAGATCTAGAATTGGCGGTAGAAGTGCTATGAGCCTCAGTAGAAGAAACTGAAGAGGCCAAGAGTTCTCGAAAAGAGAAATAAGCCCAGGTTGAGAAAGATGAGTCCGCGGACTCTGACTCACACCCTGGGAGAAGGAGGACAAAGGCCGTATTGACTATAGACTCCAAAAAGGATGAAGAGGAAGACGACTCTCGAAAAGATTAGAGAAAGCCTTATTTGGGGACAAAAAGATTAGTCATGAACCCGTGGTTCTTGAAGAGATTGAAGCCTATCGACCTACACCAGGTGAAGAAAAGTAATTCCAGAAGATGACTGAGTTCAATGGGAGGGGAGATCTCGAAGACCACTATGACAAATATTAGTTGTAAGTAACTGGTACGATCCACAACTAGACAATGCTATGTAAGATGTTTAAGACTATCTGAAGGGGGCATCATTGAGGTATAAGTGACTTCGCCCACGTTCGATCCAAACCTATGAGAAGTTGAAGGGGAAATTTATAAGGCATTACTCACACCTATTTCGAAGGGAAAAAGACACCGAGCGAGTCTCTAGGCGACTACCTAGCCAGACTCAAGGAGGAAGCTAATATGATCACTAATTTGAACAAGACTAAAGTCATGGTATATCTAACCACTGGACTGGACCCAATCAAAGGTAAAATGCTCATGTCATCTCTTTATGATTATGCCCAAAGTGCATGAATGATATATATTTAAGAGGTGAGAACATTCGAAGGATGATGGAGATTTTTGAGGGATACAAGGAGCCCCAAAGAGATAACTGCAACTAACAGTCATGTCACTACGAATACTCACGAGGATCCAACAAAGACTGAAGGAACGATCATAGGGTGATTGATAAGAAGGAAATATATCGAGACTTGCAAAGGCAAAGGTATAGAGAATTGACTTTATTTACACCACTTAACGCGTTGATCTATGAATTTTTCTATGAAATCAAAGGTGAACCACGCTTCATCCAACCGACGAAAATGAGGATGGCCGACCACAAGAAGAATACCGATAAGTACGATGACAACCATCAGGATAATGGGGCATAATACTGATGAATGTTTTTACTTGAAGTGGTCGATTGAAAAAATGATCAAGGCCGGAGAACTCAATGAATTTATAAAAGTTCTGAGATAAGGAACATATTACCCGAAGAGAGATATCGGGGAGAGGTGAAGATAATTTCGGGAGGAAGCACCCTCAGACTTAAAAGTATAAATTCCAGGAAATGGTACGCTCATCAAGTTTATATTTAATACCAGTTTAGCCCTGCTAGACAGACTGTGTCTCTTTTCTTCATCAAAGATGAACTACGAGAATGTCATATACCCCCATGCATAGTCGCTGGTAATCCACCCTGTCATCGAGAAATATAAGATATGGAAAGCTTTAGTCGACGGAATGATTTTGGTCAATATCTTATTTTATCGGACGTATACCAAGATGAACCTAGCCGGACAAAAGATGGAGCCATGCCATGAGGCACCTCTTGAGGTTGTCGGCAGACAGCATGTACCTTGCAAATGTATGATTATTTTACCCATTTTATCGGTAAAATATCCACATATATAATCACAAGGCCTTTAGACAAATTGATCACCTACTTGAACAAGTTCTGCAACCAAATACCTTGTGTGGTTATTGTCGTTGCCGCCATGAATTCAGCCTCGCATGAAGACAAAGCAACATATATTTATTCCTCCGACATTCATGTTATGAATTTTTATTCAAGTAGAATGCCATATGAGATGTAATTTTTTGTTCATGCACGCTTCATGCATGATCACTATCTGAGTAGCCACTTACCATATAATTCCCATCTTCTTGTACATATACCCATAAACCATCCATATTTAGGAGTGTCTTTGATGTTGCTTAAAATCCTCTACACAACATTATAGTGTAACTTAGCAGTCCTATTCATATACCTTCTTTAAACCCCCATATAATATGAAATATATGGATGGGTATGTATAAGGCACCTTAACTCGTCAATGATACTTTTGTACAAGGCGGAATCGGCTAATTTACCACCTTCATATTTTTCTATATATACTTTGGAATCTATATGATATCTATTTGGTTTATAAGTTTGCATTTTCGCCTTCTTCAAGATCTTTTTTCCGTAAGCTATTTTCCTGATCTCTGTGAACCCTTTTTCGGTTTACCTCCAAACCAAGGTAGTATGCCCGCTTCTGTTAAGCACCATATCAAACTCACTCTCCATCTACTTCTTAAACTTTAAAATGTTTCCAATACTAGATTGTAACACCCCAACCCCACATCGAGGAGATTTGGGACTTACGTTTAATTTATAGGACAAAGTACGTAATCATCGAGCTTTAGGTCAAAGCAACAAAATATATGTCAGGTATAACACTTTATTTAGTGTCATATCTTCTTGCCCTGTTCCTGCAAATTTGCGCTTCAGTGAGGCAACTTGAATTCATACCCAGCCTTTGTTTATTCCCTTGTGTAATGATTATTTTTAAGAATATATGTTTCTAGCTTCCTGGACTATTTTTCCCGTCACATAATTGATTAGTGAGGTCTAAACACTTAGTATACTTCGAGAGGTCTAAACATTAAGCACACTTCAAAACGAGACACTCGGGATTTCCGCTCAACCTAATATCTTTCCTAGCAATAGTATATACCGATTGTGTTTAAAGATTACTTATAACAAAATATGGTACAATAAATATGGTACAATCTTACTGTGGCATTATATACATATTTTCTATATTGAGTGCTATGTATTATCATGTTTACGTTCTTATGCACAATTGTAATCATCGACCATAAAAAAATACATACCTATTTACGGCCAAAATTGGGGGAGATATCAAGCCACATAGATCATCATGTATCAGTTGTACTTCATTCCTGTCATAAATCCTGAATGTATGTGAATGATTATTTCACTTGTTTCGATAACAAAACCATCGCAGTTCGCCTTCGGTTGAAAAAGTTTTTGTAGACCTCATGCCATTCTCTTTTTTGACATTCTGTGTAAACCTTGAAAATTCACACGACCCAATCTTGAGTGCCCATGTTAGCTCCTCTTCCTTTGACAACAGACACATAATTGCACTTTTCAATGACAATTTTGTACAATGTGTTTTCTATAGAGGCGAAGACAAAATATAGAGGCGTGCATTTATTATAGAGGCGAAGACAAAATATACCATATAAATGAATAGTGAAGGAAAATAAGAATAAAATATTTTGCAATAAAATAAATTTGAAAGTTTATTACCCGCATGAATTTTCTAATATTTTGCAATAAAATAAATTAGAAAATTTTTATAACATATGTAAGAAATTTTGAAAAACAATGTTTAAAATCAGTTTAATAGACTAAAAAAATTGGATTAGTTTATTAGAGGGTAATTATAACACCCAAATCAACTAAGTTTTGAATCACATTCAATCCATATCTGAAAAAAGCAAAGTTATATATGAATTAAGATTAATTTTTAATAAGGGAATTGTCTCAAACACGATAAATAACTTGATAGTATTCACACATAAAACTAATCTAACTATATATGGCCACACCACAAGTGTAGGTCTATCTATATATTATTCATCTAGTTTGGATATTATCCATCTAAATGAATTCAATACATATGTTTAGCCATGACTTATCCTTAATGATTCACATAATTAATTTCGGCCATGAATTTTCTTTACTTAATAAAAAATTTTGAGGAAAATCTACCAAGTACTACGTTGTATAATTCTTGTTAGGAAATTTGTGATGGTTTCTCTAAACTTTAGTTTATTAAAAAAATCCATTATAACCATTACAACATGACAAACACAAAGAAGCAAAAACTTAAAATTGGTATCATCTACACATGGAACCTCATTAGTGAATATAAGAAATTAAGCATTACAAAAGTTTCATAACTATATATAAAAAGTGGTGATTACATTCAATTCTCACTAACTCATATAATAAGCTAGGTTCTTGTTAAGGCGTTCCTATTACCTGACTACTAGATCAAGATGGGAAAACATATACCGTCTAAAGGTAAAATTAGTGTTCATAGATCATAAAATTATTAGTCCATCAATGAACAACTTTTAAAGGATTACAAGAATATATTGTAATTCACACTTAATAAGACACTTTTATCAATATATAAGATGTAAACAAACCTGGGATTTATCACAAAATTGGTTAATGAACCAGAAAGTCTCATAGCTCTGCTGCACAAGCCTTTTACGGTAGGATTAGTGTATTGAAATGAAGATTTTTTACGGCTGGGTTGAAATGAGGCTCCACATACAGGAGAAAACCATATTGTGAAAAAATTTAGGGTATTGAGTTGTTTGTTGGAATTAGATGTTAGATCCAATTTAAAATATAGTGGGCTTATTTTAAGATTACCAAAGTGTACTAATAAGAATTAGGATGTGTTGTAAGTTGGGCTCTTTTCTGATGTTCCTGACCCATAAGGCAAAAAGAACAAATAAATTTACCTACACTCTTGTTCTATCTACACTCAATTCTTGTATTCTTAAACTTACTATTTCCTTAGTAAGATTTGTTCATCATTTATTTAAACTATAATTTATACTCTCTATTCTATATTTATTTATGTATAATTTTTTTAATATTAAATTATTATATTTTCACATATTAAAATTATTGATGAATTTTTTTATTTACTGTAAAATAATTTTAATTGGTGAGGTTAACATTGGTAATTGTAACTAAAATTAAATTTCATTATTATTCAAGACTGCAATTTTCAAAATTATTTATACTTGTGCATATATTTTTGAATTTGTTCCCTACAACATTTTCAATTTGTATTAAATGAAATTGTTAGTTATAATTTTGTATTTTCATGCCCCCATGATATTCGTCTCCAAATTCTAATTATTTCTATTTACTTGATTACATTTAATAGAATTTTAAATTTAATGTAAGAACTAATTTGATACAATTTTCCATAAATCTGACAACTATTTTTTCTATCTTTTTTTTAAACAAAAAAATAATTTTTTAAGTTTAAAAAAACTATATTCCTTAAGTTATAAGGATAAAATAAGTTTTTATAATTACATGAAAAAGTTGAAGATAATTATTTTATTTACATGTAAGTAAGGATCTGTAAAAATAATCTTTATTTTAATTTATTACACATAGCAGTTTAAAAATATGAACCATTGTCACCACACTTGTTTTAAGATGAAAGAACAACAGTTTGAAAATAAGAACGAGTTTATATACATAACGGTTTACCAGCACCCTTGAGAAAAAATAGTTTCTAATTTTTTTCAAATATTTGTTCCAGGCCTCCTCAAACTACGGTTTCTTTTATTCATATTTTTTCTGAATGATTGTGCATAAGAGTTTTATACAAAAGCATTTAACCCAGATTTTCACAGACTACCATTTATTTACAAAAATGTTTTATACAGACGATGGTTTTATTCTCTTTTTCAGTGACTTTCACACAATTCAGAAGTGTGGATAATAATTTTGTGGGTTTCTTAACTATTCACTATTTTAATCTAATAAATAAATAAAAGTCATATAAGATATATGAGACAAACAATCCAAGAATAAGGGTTCTTCAATGGCTATCATGAATGTCTAATTTGTGTTATTTTTTTATTAAAAACAATCCTTCTAATGTTTATAAAATACTCTCCCAAGGTAAATTATAGTGCCTACAACTATCCATTCACTACAAGAAAAAGTCCAATAGACGTCACACATTAGACATTAGTTGCTATGCCGCTGATGTTAAAAGAATTAATAAAATCATCCCGTGTTTTTATGATGTCTATGTTGTTTTAAAATATCAGTTATTTTAAAACTGATGTCTAAAGTTGCAAAAAAAAATTTAGTCCCTGCCCACTTTATTTTTGTTTCCACCTTAGCCAAAAAAATTTCCCCCTTGGCAAATATTCTCCCCCGCTTTTTGTTTTTCCCCCACGAGACACATAACTAAAAAACTAAAAAAAATGAACACAGAAGCTCTCACTCTCATCCGACTCTCTCACCCCGACTCTCTCGCCCCACCATCATCATCTCCACCACTCACCACCCCCACTCACAAACATCACCGCCGCTCTGCTCACCACCATCATCTCCACCATCTCTCTCCGTTTTTCTATGCTAAGCTGGTAAGAGGATAAGCTTAAATTAGGATCTTCTCTACTTGGTTATCATTTTAGAAACTCGAATTGGTAAGTGAATTTACTATGTTATTTTGAAATATGGTCTTCTCTGCGAGTAGTTTTCAATTGGGGTTTTTTTAAAATCGAAACCCTAAATTTTTTCAATTTGGTTTTTTTTGAAATTGTAACCCTAATTTACTTATTTGAGTATGTTTAATAGATTTGACATTTCCGGAGATGATATTAGTATTCGTACATCACTCCTCTTATTATTTATCTGCTGCTTCAAATTTTATATCTGATGATGAGCTTTAGATTTACTAGAATAATTTTGAATGGTTGCATAAATAAGGAACTACATATGTATGTGATAATTTAAGTACATGTCAAAGAAAACTAATCCAACCTGTGATCTTTTTGTTTATTTTGGTTTTATATTATGACCTTTTACTTGCCTTTTAGTTAATTTGGATCTAGAGGAATGAACATCTAAAAGCTTGTTTGTGCTGGTCTGCTGGATCTTTCCTGCAAAAGGTCGTCACTGATTAATGATTTATCACATATTTATATTTGAAATAGCTTATAAAATAACATGTTGTTAGTTAAAACTTAAATATGGATACTACTTTCAGTATTGTGATTTCTGTATTATTATTACAATGATTCTGTATGGGCTGCTAAGAACCTGATGCTTATTAACAGGATTCTCGGGGATGAATGATGTGGGAAACTTCAGATCTTATAATAAGACTAATACATGATTAAGCTCCCCAATGAATATGTTGGGTGATCATATGAATTTCTCATCTCGGCCTTCTTCTCACTCGAGGTTCATGCCTCTGAGTCGGGTTAATGCAAATGATTCATACTTAGCCAATGGACATAATTGAGGAAATTCCAATAGGGCTACGTCTCTAATTTACAAAATGGTCCTATCAGCAACAGCTTCAAAAAAAACAAAGATGGTGAAGTGAAGATGTTATCCAATATGACTGGACTGGACAAGCAGGTATGTGAACGGTGTTTATTTACTATTTATTTGTTCTTGTTAGTCACTTGAATTACTTTCTTTTCCCTGTGTACTAGAATGATGATTTGAGCAATTATACATCTGGTTTTGTTCACCAACTGAGCTTGCCAATCACTTCTGCTGAAATGGCAACAATGGAGAATTTTCTGTAGTTTCAGCAAGACTCCATTCCATGTAAAATTCGGGCATAAAAGAGGCTTTGCTAGTCTTCCGCGAAGCATTGCAGAGAGGGTAAGTCTAATGAACCATTGCAAGAAAATTACAGATGCCCTAGTATGCAGATGTGTACCTGCACTGTGTGGTAGTTATACAAAGTGGTGAAGGGTAGCTGGACTCTCTGTTTTTATCTTGTTATTCTTTTCTGCCGTATACACTGACATGTATAATGAAAAATACTTGAGGGTTTTTTTGTCTAGAATATTTACCTGTTGTAAGAAGCAATAAGTACCTAGATAGCTACTTAGTTTCTTCTCAGTTATTATTGGTACAAACCTAGTATGTTACTTGGTTTCCTTTTATCATGGTACTAACCTAGTTTTCTTTAGTTCGAACTTGTAGGAAGATGAATCTTAATTATTTAAACAAAATAAGATTAAATAGCTACCTGCTTCCTAGTAGTACTTAGAGCTGATTTAGTGTAGACTATTGTTTCTCATACCTGTTCATTTTGTAGGTTATGTTGATCCAGGTGAAATGCAGAGGCCAAGAAAACTTGTTGCCTTCCAGATAATGGCTCTGGAACATGCATTATCTTGTAAGTTAATGCCATATATGCTGCACTTGCTTTACTGTAGGAGTGTTTATTGGCCAATCCTAGTGCTTGTAGTTATTCAGAGATGTCATTTGATCATGAAGTTGATACCCTTTCATGCCTTAACAAGTTGATAACTTTAAAAATAGAAAAAGTGTTGAAATACTGAGATGCAAACACGCATTTTAATGAATTAATACTGAAGTCAAAAAACAATTGTACGTCACTTTTAAAGAAGAAAAATTGATGTCAAAAAAGTTAATGTACATCATTTTTGATAAAAAAACTGATGTCAAACATAGACATATTCAAGTGTAAATTGAACATAGACATCACTTTGTTTGGGATATAATTGATGTCTATATGCAACTATAGACATCGCCTTTTACTGAATAAATTGATGTTTAATATCTGATTTTACATCACCTAAAAGAAAATATATGATGTCTATGTGGTGAAAAACATAGCTCATTATATGTTTAATCAACTGTAATAAGTGTAATTTATTTATTAAATTAATTTTTTCTAACATTTTTTGTAAAAAAACAATGCATAAACATCAGTTTTTTCGAGAAACGATGTCTAAGCCAGTAAAGAAATCGTATTATGGCCGATGTCTAGAATTGACATCACCGACATCAATATCGATTGCCAAACAGCATAGACATCGGCCAAAAACCGATGTATATGGACTTTTTTCTTGTAGTGATTGAACGCCACTCCCATGGTCATAAAAAATACAATTATAGACTATTAAAACCCAAGAATTATACGTTTCACAATTCTGATATCAATCTCCCGATCTAATACTTAAATTGTGTCTATTATATCATGTACTAGAATTACAACTCCTCTTTTGATTCGTTGTAACTCCTAAAGATTCAATTAGAAGTTAGATACTCCTCTAATTGTATAAAGTGTTCAATGACAGATTAACAATAATAAAAAAATTACAATATAACCAAACACACATTTTAGGCCAACTGAATAATACCAAACTCTTGGATTAATGAATTAGCTAGTCATGGTATGATAAACAAAATGTATATTAGGAACGCAAACCATGAATTTAAGAATTGATGCACGAAGAATATAACTTTAAAGTTTATTTGGAATCTAGGTGAATCCATTCGCTCCTTCTTCCAATCTCCCTCTCAAAATGCTTTTATCCCTTCTATCAAGAATACGGCTAAATTTATTCTATACTATGTTATGTTATGGTTTTTTTGTATACAATATATAAAACTTAATATATAATAAAGAGTTTCAATGCTTTTCCCAAAATAAATTGGACTTTGATGTAAAATTTGTATCTTTCAGGCTTGATTCTGGGCTGCTCCAGTTGGATTCTTTATGTTGGACCACTTCTAAACCGTATATAATTCTATTAGATTCGTATGGGCGGTAAGATCTCCCAATTCTGATGTCTAGAACTCAAGTTAAGGCCCAAACAGTGATGTATGCGCGTGCAGCCCAATAAATCCCAATAAGTCCAAATAAGCCCAATTCTATCTAAAGTTGGGAATTCTTTATTTTCTGTCATAAAACAATAAACTCTAATTAATAATATACAATTAATGATAGAATATTATAAATATGAGAATAAAATCCTTTAAAATATACATAAATATATACTCTATCAAGAACGAGATGTCCACAAAAACTTAACATTTTTTAAATCTAGAATAACAAAGGCATCAATTAAACTAATGCCTTATGCAATGCCAAAGATGGAAAAGATTACGATAAAAATAATAACAAGTGTAGCTGATGCCTCCATTGATATAGGAAAACAATGTAATAAGAGTAATCCCCTATGAGCCCAAAAATCCAATTAGCTTTAAGAACCAAGAACTGTTGAGAAATACATGATCATGGACTAGATAACAAACTCACAATACCATATTACGAGTGGAGAGTAGGTCGGTCTTCAGTTTTGTAATTAACACTTATTCTTTATCAAATTTTAATATACCACAATCCTTTAACATAAACAAAGATAGAATAATTTTTTAATGTTCTAATTCGGGCCATTTAATCTATTTCGGGAAATTTGTCGGAATTTATGTTATTTTTATGCAGTGACGCAAACTTTTTACAAAATAATCGTCAAATTAACAAGTGGAAGAGCAGACTTGTTGACTTGATATCATGTAAATAATGTTTGATCAACCAACAATGAACTAGACATTACAATTGTATAATTAAAGATATAAGTTAAAAATATTTCTTTAGTATCACACAGCAGTGTTAAAACTTTTAAAAGCCATGTATACAACACTAAACATATGATCATAACAATACAATCAATAAAATAAACTAAATGAACTATAACTGTTGACATATCCAAAAAACCTAATATAACTATAGAAAACAATGACAAATCAAATTACCCAAACAAACCTACCAGAGCATAATGCATAGACCGTTGAGGGATAAATAGGCCTCGACCAGCACCACTCATTAAAGCTCCAAGGCCACCAGCACCAATAAGCCCCTGGAGCTCCACCAATGTCCTCTTCACATCACCCATGTATTCCGGCAAAGTGGGTCAGCAGCAACATGTGGATTCACCTAAAAACATCGACTTGGAGTACAATACCATATTACTAGTACAGAGTTTTATATTTAACACTTATTATTTATCATATCTTAATATACCACAATCGTTTAACATAAACAAAGATAAAAGAATTAACCTTCATTTAAAATGTGTAGTGTGTATTAAAAATTAAACACTAACATAAATAAAAAAATATACTTAGCTTTCATTGACTACACCCATAAACAAAAATAACATTCAAATATAAACCAAAATAAAATTTAAATAATCCAAAGTCTCATTTTTAAAAGCTAACTTTAAGTAAAATCCACCTAAAGTACAAACTAATAAATACTCTATATTTATTGATTATTCAATTCAATATGTATGATGATTTAATCCATATAGAAACAAATGCACCACCAAAATTTAATTTACACAAGATTATAAAAATTTCAATTTACAAATTAAGTGGACTAACATACAAAATTGAGAAAATATTAGTGAAATAAAAATTTAAAAATAATAAATATATGCACACAAATATATAGAGATTTCAACATATATAAATGGAGTAGAAGAGCACAGGAGCAAATGATATATACCACAAATCATCTTGTAAAGCAGCTTATTCACCACCACTTTGAAATAAATCAAACATACCTAGCATCTTGGAGCGCGGGCTACATAACAAAAATGAAAACTAAAATGATACTAAAAATCTAATTTAGAAAAAATAAAAATTAAGGGAAATTGTAAGAGTTGAAGAACTTAGTAATTGTATATATGATTGTGTATCAAAGTAGCAAACTTGAACCAATCTTTATACTAGGTATTGCCACTCTTAGTGGTCACTTGACTTGAACGGAGGAAGATCAACTAGAACGTGGCATATATGTCACTTACTTCCGATTTGTACGTGCCTTGTCCTTATTCTATAGCTTCTGTGGATTTCTTGGCACTGGGCTTCCAATTAAACATACTAGGCATTAACATCTATGGGCTTTTGAGTCGTCGGCCCAAAACTGTTTATTTATAGGAACCTCCAACAATGGAAAAGTATCTCCATTTGAGAAAATATTCACACACTTTCTTCTCAACCTGGTGCAAAGAAACAAGTGCAAGAAACATTATTAGTGCATCTAACTTTAATAGCCTAGCGTCTTAAAAAATAAACACTTATACCATAACTGAGTAAAATTTAATGTTTTATAAATTAAACACCTAACAAAATATACATATTATATAATCAAATAAAATAAAATACAAACATTGTAAAATACATCTTATCATGAAATTAATGACTCTATTAATCATATAATATTGATATTTTTTAAATTTACAAATCACTGGGATAAAAGTACTAGTTTATACTTTTATTCAAAAAAAGAAAATTCGTAAAATAATTTATGAACTATCATCTTCATTCATTTTGCAATAATATTGGACTTGAATTTTGGAAAGTATTTGATAAAATAGTGTCTTTATGTAGTTCTCAGCCTTTTTGTGCTTGTCACAATTTTATTTAGAAAAAGTGTCTAGTGAAATTTTGTTAGTAAAAAAGCTAAGTTTATAAATATAAGGATAATTTTCAATAATAAATTTACATTACAATAGAAAATCATAAAAAATATTCATTATAACTATGTCAAAGTACATATGGCTAAGCCAAACAATTTATATACTCATTGTACATTACTATGGTATATGTAGTGTTACCCACAATTTTAGGTCATTTTTATAATTTCAAATCAAATACACTAAGAACTAAATAAAAATTAACAATAATTTTATAATTTATTTTAATTCTTATGTTTAAATAAACGAAGTGCAATTAGTAAATATTTTTAAAAACTGCATCAGTTTCCTAATATGTATAATTTGTTTGTCAAAAATTTTGTGCCTTATACCTTTACAAATTGAACTTGATTAGTTGTTGTTATGTAAATATTAATTAGTTTATTACAATTAATTTGTGCATGATACTGAAAGGTTTTTATATTTGAATCTTTTGTAGTAGTATTTTATTATTTTTAGTTATTTGGTACTTATATTATTGTTATTTGAGGTTAGTAGGAAATTTATATATCATTTTATTAAATACAAATTAATTTTTTTGAGAAAATGTAATTTTTAATTAAATGTTTTTATAGAATACTTACCACCTAATTTTAAAAATCTAATTTCATTTACTATACAAAATAAATTAGAGTAATATTTATTTACATATATGCTTGTTAAATCAGATTTTTAAAATATAGAAAAAAAATCAAAATTTATCATATGAAATTCATACTAAAATTAAAAAAAATAATTTAAACTATATTGGGATTATTTTTTGATGTAAATATATATATATATATATGACAAGCTATGTGTTAACCTAATAACAAACTAAATTTACTTATATTGGGTGTTTCCCGTCTCAGGAAGCTCCCCCAACAATTATTAAAATTCATTTCACCAAACACAATGTTGAAAATGCAATTTCTTACTTCATGGAGATGTAGGCTTGTTTGGGAAAAATTGTACCGTTGTAAGAACTTATATTTTCAATACAAGAATAGGTTGCCTGGCCATTTTCATCCACACTAAATCAGCTGCTGATGTAATGGCTATAGATGGATAACTATTGGAAAAAAGTTGTTATTTTTATTGAGTCCAATAGTTAATGGCTATAGATCGATTACTATTGGAAAAATGTTGTTATTTTTATTGAGTCCAATAGTAATATATTTAGGTGTGGCACTAGTGGTGGTAATTTACTCCTCCAATTGGTGGCACTAGTGGCCCTAATCTTAATAGTTGAATTGGAGGTGGTATTATTTATAGTGAAGTTCGTGCTAACTTAAGTAGTGTCATTGGTGGCAACATTAATAATGACAGCAGTTCTGGTAGCATTAGTGGTATATTGGGTAGTCTTAGTAGTGGCATTGGTGCTAGCATGCGTAACATCTTTACTCATTACATTGGTGGCACTACAAGTGGTAATAATTGTAGTGAATTTAGTGATATTGATGGTTCCATTTGTTGTGGTGCTCTTATTAGTGTAATTGGTGGCATTGGAAGCAGTAATCTTAGTAGGAGAATTAGTGGTGGTATTGTTGGTGTTAGTGTTAAAATTCATGCTAACATAAGCAGTTCCATTGATAGTCACTTTAATTATGGCATTAGAGGTTGTAGAAATGGTGGTAATTGGTTAGTCTTAGTAGTGGCATAGGTGGTAGCATTGGTGGTAGCCTTTATTGGTGGCATTGGTAGTGGCATGGGTGGTTACTTTAGTGGTAACATTGATGATATAATGGTTAGTCTTAGTAGTGGCATTGGGGGTAGTGTTTCTTGTAGATTTGTTGGTTGAATTGGTGGTGGCATGGCTCGTTGCTTTAGTGGTAGCATTGGTGGTATATTGGTAAGTCTTAGTAGTGGCATTGCTAGTGGCATTGTTGGTAGCTTAACTGATGGCATGGGTGGTAGCTTTATTGGTAGCATTGATTATATATTGGATAACTCTAGAAAATAGTGACAATGGTGGTGGCATGGCTCATTGCTTTAGTTGTGGCACTGGCGGTGCTAGTGGTATCCTCGATATTGGTGGATTTAGTATTGGTGGTGGTAGTTTAGTTATGGCTTTGGTGGAAGCAACTTACTTAGTAGAATTGGTAGTTTAGTTATGGCTTTGGTGGAAGCAACTTACTTAGTAGAATTCGGGGTGCTAGTGGTGATATTGGCACTAACTTTAGTGATAGTAACATTGGTTATGGCGGAGGTAACTTTGGTTTTTATTTTTGTAGTTGTTTCAAATAATAATGATGTTAATTAAATTAATGGTACTCGAGTGATCACGAATAATACATATAATTATACTAATGCCATTGGTTGTATTAACATTGGTAGTGGTGAAAACCTTGATAACTCTGGAAATGGTGGTAGTGCTATCAATATCAGTTGGGGCGTTGGTGATATTAATGCGGTGACATTAATTAGCCTTACAGTAATGATTAACTCCCTGCACATCGGCATAAACATCAACATTATTTTTAATTTTGTTGTTTGTCCCACTTTTACAGATCAATGGATGAACTAATATTATGATTGGGATTTCTGACTTGCCTGAGATGTACTTCCCAAAAGCGGCTTAGGATCTCAAAGAAGTTCACAATACTTAGACTCTTTTCTCATTCTAAAAATATTTCGGCTCCTACATAATTATACAACAAAATCCATTTTTCTAATGGTACCTCCATTGGATTAGTAATTAGATTCTTCTAATTACTAATCAAAAAATGGATTTTGTTTCACAATTATGTATGAGGTGAGACATCTTTAGGATGAGTAAAAATTCTAAGTCTTCTGAACTTCTGTGAGATCATGAGCCACTTTTAGGAAGTACATCTCATGCAAGTAAGAAATCTCATTCCGAACATGGGTTCATCCATTGATATGTAAAAGTGGGACCAGTAACAAAATTAAAAATAATGCTGATGTTTATGCCGATGTGAAGGTAGTTGGTCAACACTGTAAGGCCGATTAATGTCACCAGCAACCCCATTGATATTGATAGCACTACCACCGATGACACACCGATCAAGGTTTAGACCAGTACTGATGCTAATACATCCAATGACACTAGTATAATTATATGCATTATCCATGATCATTCGAGTACCATTAATTTCGTCTATAACAATACTATTTAAAATCACTACCAAAGTTACAGCCGCCACAACCAATTTTACTACTACTAAAGTTAATGTCAATATCACCACCAGCACCCCGAATGCTACTAAGTAAGCTACTTCCACCAAGGCCATAACTAAAACTACCACCAATACTAAATCCACCAGTATCAATGCTACCACTTGCACCGCCAGTGCCACAACTAAAGATATGAGCCATGCCACTACCATTTCCACTACTACTATTACCCAGTATATAACCTATGGTACCAATAATGCTACCACCCATTCCGCCACCAATCACAAGTTAAGCTACTATCAATGCTACTACCAATGCCACTAATAAGACTAAACAATATACTACCAATGCTACCACTAAAGCAACCAACCATACGTCACCAATAGCACTTCTAAAGCTACAAGAAATGCTACCACCAATGCCATTACTAAGAGTAACCAATATATCACCAATATTACCAATAAAGCAATCACCTATGCCACCACCAATTCCACCACTAAAGCTAATAGCAATGCTACCACCAATGCCACTACTAAGACTAACAAATATACCATCAATGCTACCACCTCTAATGCCATAGTTAAAGTGGCCATCAATGGAACTGCTTAAGTCAGTATGAACTTCAACACTAACATCAACAATACAATCACCAATTTCCCTACTAAGATTGCTACTTCCAATGCCACCAATTGCACTAATTAGAGCACCACGACCAATGCCACCATCAATACCACTAAATCCACTTCAATTATTACCACTTCTAGTGCCACTAATGTAACCACTAAAGATACTAGACATGTTATCACCAATGTCACTACTAGGACTACCCAATATACCACTAATCCTACCACCACTGATGCCATTATTAAAGTTGTGACGAATGACACTACTTAAGTTAGCTCTACTTGACCACCAACAATGACACCACCAATTCAAGTTTTAAGATTACTACTTGTGCCACCAATTGGACGAGTTAATTACGAGCACCAATTCCACAGCGAACAATATTACTAGTGGATTCAAGAAAAATAACAAGTCCTTTCCCAATAGTTATGGTTGAAAATTGTGAGGCAAGGTGTTTATGTATTAAAACTATAAGTTCTTACAATCCTACAATTTTTCCCAAACAAGCCTACATCTTCTTGAAGTAAAAAAACTCATTTTTAACCTTGTGTTTGGTGAAATGAAGTTCAATAGTTGTTAGGGAGCTTCTGACATCGGAAGCTCCCAATATAAATTAACTTAGTGTGTTATTAGGTTAACACATAATACTTAGAATAGCTTCCCATATACACATTAAAAAATAGGCCAAATATAGTTTAAATTGTTTTCCTAATTTTAGTATCAATTTCATATTAGAAATTTCAATTTTTTTCCTAGTTTACACAAATCTGATTTAACAAAGTGTGCTCCATGTATTATATAAATTAATTGGATGATGATGTACAAGCATACATGTAAAAACATATTACTCTAATTTATTTTGTGTTGTAAATAAAATGAAGTTCTAAAAATCAGGTGGTAAGCATTGTATAAAAAAATTTAACTTGAAAATTAAATTTTCCCAAAAATATTTAATTTTTTTTAATGAGATTATATATAAATTACCTACTAACCTCAACTAACAATAGTATAAGTACTACTAGTGTAGATTCAAGTCTAAAAAGTTTTTCACTATAATGCACAAATTAATTTTCATTTATAAATTAATATTTACATAACAACATTTAATCAAATTCAATTTCATAGGGATAGGATACAAAGTTTTTGACAAACAAGTTTTACATATAAAAAAAATGATGCAGTTTGTAAAAATATTTACTAATTTCACTTTGTTTATTTAAATATAAGAATTAAAATAAAGGATAAAATAATCGTTGATTTTTATTTAATTCTTAGTCTATTTTATTTGAAATGAAAAAATAACACTATATATACCATATATCCATCAGACCATATGTACTTTAACAATGTTATAATGAATATTTTTAAGATTTTCAATTCTAATGTAAATTTATTATTGAAAACCATGCTTATGTTTATAAACTTTCTTTTTAACAAAAAAAATTCCAATAGATACATTTTCTAACAAATTTTGTGACAAGCACAAAAAGGTTGAAAAGTACACATAAAGACACTGTTTTGTCAAATACTTACCAAAATACAAATCCATTATTATTGTAAAATGAATAAAATGAAACGTTCACAAATTATTTTTCGAATTTCTTTTTTTGAATAAAAGTATAAATATTAACTTGAATTCAAAAAAATATTTTAAAAAAATATTTAAAACTAGTACTTGTTTACCCCGACGGGTTGTAAATTTAAAATATATCCAAATTATATGGTTAGTGAATTTATTAATTTCACGGTAAGATGTATTTTACAATGATAGTATTTTATTTTATTTGATTACATAATATTTATATTTCGTAAGGTGTTTAATTTGTAAAACATTACATTTCACTTAGTTATGGTATACATGTTTATTGTTAAAGACGCTAAGCTATTAAAGTTACATGAACTAATAATGTTTCTTTCACTTGTTTCTTTGCAGCACGTTGAGAAGCAAGTTTGTAAATATTTTCTGAAGTGGAGGTATATTTTCATTTTTGGAGCCTGTTTAGATAAACAATTTACTATATATTAACCTAAAGTATGTTTAATTCGAATCCCACCGCGAAGGAAGCCGAAGAAGATATAAAATCAGCACGTCCAAATGGGATGTAACGGGCGGATATGCCTTGTTATCCTTGATCTTCCCGGGTTCACTCAACTTACCTCTAAGAGTAGACAATACCTAGTATAAATATTGGGCCAAGTTTACTATTTTCTTACATAATCATATCTACAATTATATATTCAACAATTACTTGTATATTCATATCTTACCTAAAAGATCAATTACTGATTCGCACACCGGAGGTGAATCGGGGAGTCAAAACCTCACATTCTTCTCCTTGCAGGTCCAACCGAAGATCGTTCGAGTAGAAACTTGGTTCCAACATTTGGCGCCGTTTATGGGAATACGAGAGTAAGTTCTGAGATCTGAGATGATGACAACAAGCAATGATGAACAAGGCCCTCCTAGGTTTCTTGATTAGAAAATGAACCGCTGAAAACAACCTTTGGTCACCTCTCGGAACTTGGAAGCTAATTTTGATGAAGAAGTCGACATCTTTCCTAATCCTGAAGAACAGGGGAAGTTGAAGAAATTGAGGGCTGAGATGGTTGCTAGACAAAGGGGAAAATCGAAATAATGGGAAGAAGTAGAGCTGGTGAAATACAAAAAATAGGAGCCGATACTTTGAAACTCAAAGCGATAAAACTATGAAGCGAAGATCTAGAATTGGCGGTAGAAGTGCTATGAGCCTCAGTAGAAGAAACTGAAGAGGCCAAGAGTTCTCGAAAAGAGAAATAAGCCCAGGTTGAGAAAGATGAGTCCGCGGACTCTGACTCACACCCTGGGAGAAGGAGGATAAAGGCCGTATTGACTATAGACTCCAAAAAGGATGAAGAGGAAGACGACTCTCGAAAAGATTAGAGAAATCCTTATTTGGGGACAAAAAGATTAGTCATGAACCCGTGGTTCTTGAAGAGATTGAAGCCTATCGACCTACACCAGGTGAAGAAAAGTAATTCCAGAAGATGACTGAGTTCAATTGGAGGGGAGATCTCGAAGACCATTATGACAAATATTAGTTGTAAGTAACTGGTACGATCCACAACTAGACAATGCTATGTAAGATATTTAAGACTATCTGAAGGGGCATCATTGAGGTATAAGTGACTTCGCCCACGTTCGATCCAAACCTATGAGAAGTTGAAGGGAAAATTTATAAGGCATTACTCACACCTATTTCGAAGGGAAAAAGACACCGAGCGAGTCTCTAGGCGACTACCTAGCCAGACTCAAGGAGGAAGCTAATATGATCACTAATTTGAACAAGACTAAAGTCATGGTATATCTAACCACTGGACTGGACCCAATCAAAGGTAAAATGCTCATGTCATCTCTTTATGATTATGCCCAAAGTGCATGAATGATATATATTTAAGAGGTGAGAACATTCGAAGGATGATGGAGATTTTTGAGGGATACAAGGAGCCCCAAAGAGATAACTGTAACTAACAGTCATGTCACTACAAATACTCACGAGGATCCAACAAAGACTGAAGGAACGATCATAGACTGAAGCAAAGGCAAAGGTATAGAGAATTGACTTTATTTACACCACTTAATGCGTTGATCTATGAATTTTTCTATGAAATCAAAGGTGAACCACGCTTCATCCAACCGACGAAAATGAGGATGGCCGACCACAAGAAGAATACCGATAAGTACGATGACAACCATCAGGATAATTGGGCATAATACTGATGAATATTTTTACTTGAAGTGGTCGATTGAAAAAATGATCAAGGCCGGAGAACTCAATGAATTTATAAAAGTTCTGAGATAAGGAACATATTACCCGAAGAGAGATATCGGGGAGAGGTGAAGATAATTTCGGGAGGAAGCACCCTCGGACTTAAAAGTATAAATTCCAGGAAATGGTACGCTCATCAAGTTTATATTTAATACCAGTTTAGCCCTGCTAGACAGACTGTGTCTCTTTTCTTCATCAAAGATGAACTACGAGAACGTCATATACCCCCATGCATAGTCGCCGGTAATCCACCCTGTCATCGAGAAAAATAAGATATGGAAAGCTTTAGTCGACAGAATGATTTTGGTCAATATCTTATTTTATCGGACGTATACCAAGATGAACCTAGCCGGACAAAAGATGGAGCCATGCCATGAGGCACCTCTTGAGGTTGTCGGCAGACAACATGTACCTTGCAAATGTATGATTATTTTACCCATTTTATCGGTAAAATATCCACATATATAATCACAAGGCCTTTAGACAAATCGATCACCTACTTGAACAAGTTCTGCAACCAAATACCTTGTGTGGTTATTGTCGTTGCCGCCATAAATTCGGCCTCGCACGAAGACAAAGCAACACATATTTATTCCTCCGACATTCATGTTATGAATTATTATTCAAGTAGAATGCCATATGAGATGTAATTTTTTGTTCATGCACACTTCATGCATGATCACTATCTGAGTAGCCACTTACCATATAATTCCCATCTTCTTGTACATATACCCATAAACCATCCATATTTAGGAGTGTCTTTGATGTTGCTTAAAATCCTCTACACAACATTGTAGTGTAACTTAGCAGTCCTATTCATATACCTTCTTTAAACCCCCATATAATATGAAATATATGGATGGGTATGTATAAGGCACCTTAACTCGTCAATGATACTTTTGTACAAGGCGGAATCGGCTAATTTACCACCTTCATATTTTTCTATATATACTTTGGAATCTATATGATATCTATTTGGTTTATAAGTTTGCATTTTCGCCTTCTTCAAGATCTTTTTTCCGTAAACTATTTTCCTGATCTCTGTGAACCCTTTTTCGGTTTACCTCCAAACCAAGGTAGTATACCCGCTTCTGTTAAGCACCATATCAAACTCACTCTCCATCTACTTCTTAAACTTTAAAATGTTTCCAATACTAGATTGTAACACCCCAACCCCACATCGAGGAGATTTAGGACTTACGTTTAATTTATAGGACAAAGTACGTAATCATCGAGCTTTAGGTCAAAGCAACAAAATATATGTCAGGTATAACACTTTATTTAGTGTCATATCTTCTTGCCCTGTTCATGCAAATTTGCGCTTCAGTGAGGCAACTTGAATTCATACCCAGCCTTTGTTTATTCCCTTGTGTAATGATTATTTGTAAGAATATATGTTTCTAGCTTCCTGGACTAATTTTCCCGTCACATAATTGATTAGTGAGGTCTAAACACTTAGTATACTTCGAGAGGTCTAAACATTAAGCACACTTCAAAACGAGACACTCGGGATTTCCGCTCAACCTAATATCTTTCCTAGCAATAGTATATACCGATTGTGTTTAAAGATTACTTATAACAAAATATGGTACAATAAATATGGTACAATCTTACTGTGGCATTATATACATTTTTCTATATTGAGTGCTATGTATTATCATGTTTACGTTCTTATGCACAATTGTAATCATCGACCATAAAAAAATACATACCTATTTACGGCCAAAATTGGGGGAGATATCAAGCCACATAGATCATCATGTATCAGTTGTACTTCATTCCTGTCATAAATCCTGAATGTATGTGAATGATTATTTCACTTGTTTCGACAACAAAACCATCGCAGTTCGCCTTCGGTTGAAAAAGTTTTTGTAGACCTCACGCCATTCTCTTTTTTGACATTCTGTGTAAACCTTGAAAATTTACACGATCCAATCTTGAGTGCCCATGTTAGCTCCTCTTCCTTTGACAACATACACATAATTGCACTTTTCAATGACAATTTTGTACAATGTGTTTTCTATAGAGGCGAAGACAAAATATAGAGGCGTGCATTTATTATAGAGGCGAAGACAAAATATACCATATAAATGAATAGTGAAGGAAAATAAGAATAAAATATTTTGCAATAAAATAAATTTGAAAGTTTATTACCCGCATGAATTTTCTAATATTTTGCAATAAAATAAATTAGAAAATTTTTATAACATATGTAAGAAATTTTGAAAAACAATGTTTAAAATCAGTTTAATAGACTAAAAAAATTGGATTAGTTTATTAGAGGGTAATTATAACACCCAAATCAACTAAGTTTTGAATCACATTCAATCCATATCTGAAAAAAGCAAAGTTATACATGAATTAAGATTAATTTTTAACAAGGGAATTATCTCAAACACGATAAATAACTTGATAGTATTCACACATAAAACTAATCTAACTATATATGGCCACACCACAACTGTAGGTCTATCTATATATTATTCATCTAGTATGGATATTATCCATCTAAATGAATTCAATACATATGTTTAGCCATGGCTTATCCTTAATAATTCACATAATTAATTTCGGCCATGAATTTTCTTTACTTAATAAAAAATTTTGAGGAAAATCTACCAAGTACTACGTTGTATAATTCTTGTTAGGAAATTTGTGATGGTTTCTCTAAACTTTAGTTTATTAAAAAAATCCATTATAACCATTACAACATGACAAACACAAAGAAGCAAAAACTTAAAATTGGTATCATCTACACATGGAACCTCATTAGTGAATATAAGAAATTAAGCATTACAAAAGTTTCATAACTATATATAAAAAGTGGTGATTACATTCAATTCTCACTAACTCATATAATAAGCTAGGTTCTTGTTAAGGCGTTCTTATTACCTGACTTCTAGATCAAGATAGGAAAACATATACCGTCTAAAGGTAAAATTAGTGTTCATAGATCATAAAATTATTAGTCCATCAATGAACAACTTTTAAAGGATTACAAGAATATATTGTAATTCACACTTAATAAGACACTTTTATCAATATATAAGATGTAAACAAACCTGGGATTTATCAGAAAATTGGGTAATGAACCAGAAAGTCTCATAGCTCTGCTGCACAAGCCTTTTACGGTAGGATTAGTGTATTGAAATGAAGATTTTTTACGACTGGGTTGAAATGAGGCTCCACATACAGGAGAAAACCATATTGTGAAAAAATTTAGGGTATTGAGTTGTTTGTTAGAATTAGATGTTAGATCCAATTTAAAATATAGTGGGCTTATTTTAAGATTACCAAAGTGTACTAATAAGAATTAGGATGTGTTGTAAGTTGGGCTCTTTTGTGATGTTCTTGGCCCATAAGGCAAAAAGAACAAATAAATTTACCTACACTCTTGTTCTATCTACACTCAATTCTTGTATTCTTAAACTTACTATTTCTTCATCATTTATTTAAACTATAATTTATACTCTCTATTCTATATTTTATTTATGTATAATTTTTTAAAAATTAAATTATTATATTTTCAAATATTAAAACTATTGATGAATTTTTTTATTTATTGTAAAATAATTTTAATCGGTGAGGTTAAAATTTGTAATTGTAACTAAAATTAAATTTCATTATTATTCAAGACTGCAATTTTCAAAATTATTTATACTTGTGCATATATTTTTGAATTTGTTCCCTACAATATTTTCAATTTGTATTAAATGAAATTGTTAGTTATAATTTTGTATTTTCATGCCCCCATGATATTCGTCTCCAAATTCTAATTATTTCTATTTACTTGAGTACATTGAATAGAATTTTAAATTTAATGTAAGAACTAATTTGATAGAATTTTCCATAAATCTGACAACTATTTTTTCTATCTTTTTTTTAAACAAAAAAATAATTTTTTAAGTTTAAAAAAACTATATTCCTTAAGTTATAAGGATAAAATAAGTTTTTATAATTACATGAAAAAATTGAAGATAATTATTTTATTTACATGTAACTAAGGATCTGTAAAAATATTAATATTTATTTTAAAACTAGTAGTAGTAATATTTATTTATTTAAAAAATTTACTTTGATATTAAAAATTGAAGATTTTAATGTTCAAAATTTGTTCATATATTTATAACAATAATTTGATGTAGTGTTATAGTTAAAATTTTGTAATGCATCTTCCCCCCTCAAGAGGGTCATTTTAGTTCAAATTTGGGTAAAAATAAATAATTAAGTTTTAAGGTGCAAAGTATGTGTAGTTTAAGCAAAAAAAGCTTGCCTTGCTCAAGGTAAGGAAAGCCCTTGGGCCAAGGCAAAAGGCTTGCCCTAAGGTAAGTAAATGATTTTTGCATGAAGGTGAGGGGAATATTTATCAACATAGTTGTACTTCGGGAAATAATGGAAGAATGGAGTAAAGTGGGATAGATCTTACTAGCGGTCCCTGATAATTTTTTCCAAATTGCATCAAATATCGAGTAATTTGGAAATATAAATTTAATGAAAATTGAGGAATTGGTGAGGAATTTGTGGGTCATTTCAAATCTCTTGAAGAGAGGATGAAGTGAAAGTTTGAGAGTACAGGCGGATAAAATATTCTCTCATTGGAAGAACGGGAAAAGAGGACAAATAAAATTGGGGTGACATCATTCCACAATCAAAGATCTAGAAGTGGTCATGGATTCTGTGAGAGAAGAAGAAACAACCCTCGAACGGAGTTGATAAAGGTCATCAATAACAACAAAATAAGGATTAGGGAACCAACAAGAGTGTCAACACCACTGATGATAGTAGTACGATGAACTTTTTTAATTGTAATATATATGGCCACTATGTAGCAAAGCGCGGGAAACCACGACTTGAAAATGAGAAAAGTAAGGAGCTTGAGTCCAACATCAACCAATTCGAGGATGATGAACCCACTTTGTTATTGACTAGATGTGATCAAAATGGAGGTGACATTGTATCATTAAATAAAGAAGGTGGTTCCAAGTTTTGTCCAGAAGGGAGACATCGAGTCACACACAAATATGTGAAATTTGGATAATACCACCAGCAATCACATTATTGGGCGTCATGAAAAATTCAGTGAATTAAATGAGAATGGTTTTGAAAAGGTTCATTTTGGTGATGAGTCTACTGTCAATATTGATGGAAAATGTACAATAAGATTCTAGTGTAAAAATGGAGATGAACACACACTTAGAGAAGTATATTACGGTCCAATGATGTGCAACAACATTATAACTTAGGGAAATTACCAAATGATGGCAGCAAGGTGGTGCTAACGAGAGATTACTTATTGGTTTATGATGATTGAGGTAAATTGTTAATATAGGTGCTCAGGTCAGGAAATACATTGTACAAAATTATCATTAAAAAATGCAATTATGTGTTTGTTGTCAAAAGAAGAGGAGCTAACATGGATTTGGCACTCAAAATTAGGTAGTGTGAATTTTTAAGTTTTGAACACAATATCAAATAAGGGAATGACACGAGGTCTACCAAAACTTTTCCAACCGAAGGCGAACTACAGTAGTTAGTTTTGTCAAAACAAGTGAAAAATCATTCACATACATTCATGATTTATGGAAGAGAAGAAGCTAGAATTGATACATGATGATTTATGTGATATTATATCTCTACCCACTTCGGATGGAAATAGAGATATATTTTTTATGGTCGATGATTACAATCATGCAATGTGGTTTTTTTATTAAAAACTCAGGATCATGCACTAGAAATGCGGACTTGATAAAAAGGAATAAAATGATATAATTAAAATATTAAGGTCAGACATGTATGGGGAGTTCACAACGAAGGACATTGAAGTTTTTTATATAGAAGCTGGTATAAAGGGACATTTGACTACACCCTAAACTCCACAACAAAATGGGGCCATAGAAAGGCTAAACATGATGGTAATCTCAATGACTAGGAGTTTTAGAAAAGAGAAAAATCTATCAGTTATGTATGTGGATAGCAGTGAGGCATTTGGTTTATGTTTTAAACTATCTACCAATAAAGGCATTGACTAGAGAGACTTCCTATTAGCCTGGACATGTACTAAGCCTAAATTCGATCATCTACTTATTTTCAGATGTTTTACACTTATCAAGGTTTCAAATGTTGGTATGGAAAAATATGATGCCAGAAGTGTGGCTATGATTTATATAAGAAAGGAACCTGGAAAGAGGGATAATGGGTTATAGAGCCCAAATATGGGAATGCTACATCTCAGTCAAGATGTTGTGTTCGTGGAAGAAAAAAGGTCGAACTCGTAGTGTTCTGAGGTGAAAGTTAATTGTTTCTTTTACACATTCGTCATTGTCGATTCAAAAAATAGCACACGGGAAGAAACTGAGACAGAGATGTTGTCACCTCATACACCGAACTCTTTGACTAATTTGTTCCTCAAGAATAAAAGTATCGGATATGACTCTGAGACATGAAGATATTTCAGCGAACCCAAAAATTTTCTATTGCTATGTGAGGTTTATGATGGAACTGAAGAAATCCAGATTTCAGATGAACTACTTCTGATGGGTGTTGTAACGATCGAGAAATTACGTTTATATTATATTCTAATAAAGATAATTATGTGTATTATTTTGTGATTAAGTGTGTTGAGTCATAAAATCCTAACTGCTATGTGCTACGTGTTGTCTGTTGTGATCAGAATGTGTTTCGGGTATTTATTGAGTGTTTTATTATAAGTTATAGGTTTTATATCAAAATCCGTACAGCTCAAACAGTATTTTAAAAGCCCGTATTTCAAACAAAATCATTGGCCCTATTTTGCCAAGTATGGCCTATACCACATCGACATTGTGGACATCTAGACGTTTTACAAATTTACCTCTTTCGCGAAAAATGACTTTTTAGACCCCTTCGGGAGTCAAAACCCCCACAAAAATCGCATTTTTACTTTTGTATGATCATGAAATTATCAAACATCATTTTTTTGCATTTTTGTTATATTCATAATTTTTGGGAATTTTTTACATTTATTTTGTATTTATTGGATATTTAAAAATTCATTATTAATGCCCAAAAATTATAAAAATTGGGGACAAATATTTAGGGGTATTATTTTCATAAATATAAATAGCTGATTTATTGATAATTAATTAGTTATTTAATCTTAAAAAAACAGAAAATTCAAGAAAATCCCCAATTCTCTGAAATTAGGATTTGGAGTTATTGGAATCAAATCAGATTTTGAAGGTGATTCTGTTAACCAAATCGAACATGTAAGTGTCCGTTGTGAAGCTCTTTTGATTATCTATTCAATTTTGTTATCAATTAGTATATCTTTAGTTTAATTGATTTTGATTTGAAATTTCGGGTTTATTTCTTCGAATTCAGGTTTGATGATTTGATAATTGTTGAATGATTCTGTTGTTAGAGGATTGTAGATCGTTGAATCCTCATTCGAATGGTACCAGTTTTGTGTCTGTTGGGTTCCGTTTTAGCGTCGCTGGAAACAATGCCGCCACCGCCGTTCGCGAGGTTCCCGACGTTTATCTTTTTATGTGTCAACCGTATTTATGTTTTTGCTGTTTTCGGTACTGGTTATGATGGTTGTCCCAGTAATAAGACGGGGGGCTGGAAATGGTAGATGGGGAGGTGGAACGGGCAGAGGAACTACTACTGCTAGTAGAGAAAATAGGGGTTATAGGGGTGAATGGTCCACGAGTGAGGAAACTGGCCGAGAGAGGGGTGGGGAAACTGGTAGCAACGAAGACACCTCTAGCCCGTTGACTCATTATTTCGAGAGGGCGGACATGTCAGTATCTTGTGGTGACTTCCACAAAATACCCAAAGATGGTGAACCAAATAAGGAAACTGTGGAGTTTACCGGAAAATAGTAAGCCTTCTTTTTAATTAATTTTCAACATATCATTTATTTTTAGTGAAGCTAGATATGTACTGACCTGGAAAGAAATTATTGCACCTTTGTTTCAATGTGGTATATGGTACACTAATAAATGGAAGTTTTTTTTCATGTATGGTGCAGAACTACATAGTACAATTTTCATATGTATATCTTCTTTAATACATAGTTACATACCAAACTACATTGTCTTTTCTTGTAGCCTCTTTTAAGTATTTATTTGAATACTCGCAGAATGCAAGTCTTAAGTCACATTGTGCTGTTATTTCTTGAATATATTTATGGGCCTCGGAGTGCAATTTGTTAGTTCAATCTCACATACATAGATACACATGGGGTTTTCTAAACACCTTTTCATTTTCAAGATTAATAATCTTGATCTCTCCACCTAATACTTTTTCGCATGTCATTATTGCCGAACAAATCTCCACTGAAAATTGTTAGTATAACATAAAGAAAACCCCTGAAGTACTTTTAATGAAGATGGAGGGATGAACATGAGATTTATTTTTTTAATAAAATATCTTCTTCAAATACCTCAACAATTCTATTGTTTATATTTTGACACATGATCCTGCTGTTTTTATCTTCTCTTTAAGTCATTTTGCAGTCTTAATTAGAAATTGTTCACTACACCATAAAATGCCTACTGTAACACCAGAAAAACGTTGTATTAGGGGGTAAATATGTTGCTCTTGCCCCACTTTTAAGCTAAGGTAACATTTTTTTAAAGATAGGTTTTTCCACGTTGCCTTAGGGGTCTAAGGTAACATCTTTGGTGCCTAAGACAACATCGTGTTTTAACTTATTTTTATGTTGCCTTAGCTTGCTAATGCAACAAAAAGATAGATCAGTTGTAACTTATTTTTTATGTTACCTTAAAATTCCAAAATGTTTTTAAAAAGTGGGACCCACATTGGGGCCCACAGTTATTACGTGGAATATGGGTCCCATTTTTTTGTTATTGTAACATTTTATAAAGCTAATATAACACTTTGCTAATAAAAAAAATAAAAATTTGTTATTGATATTTATGCAATCCCAAAAACAAATTCATTAACCCAATGATCCATCCAACAATACCATTTCATAAAACCGATGTACAAATTATATATACTATATCTAATACATCCCAAACTTCTTAATCTACTAAACACAAACATTAAAAGTCTAATTTACCAGAATCGCAATTAACTTAATCTGGCAGCTATCTTTAGCAACACGGAAAAGAGAGAGCACATATATCAGATTCTTCAGTTGTGCTAACAAGTCTGGCTTCCATTTTACCCATTTCTGTAGAATCTTGTTGCTGCTCTGCCACGACACCATTCTGTACTAAAAGTCCACTAAAGAAATAAATGACAAAGGAACAAATGACAGACTTTATTCTTTGCTTCTGGTCTGTTAAATTTGATTCCTGGCATGTTCATCAGTTTTTACAAATTTTAACTAATATACAGCCTGTACAGCCTGTTACATTTTACATGATAATTTGATCTTTAAAATATTTTGTCAAATTTTACAAATAATGATTTCTTTATAGTCCAAATGCAAACTCACTGTTATGAATCCTAGTTGCAAAGCCATGTAGTCAGCTCGGTTTATTGAACTCCAAAATTGGCGACTGAAACAAAGCTGCAAACTCGGAAAACTTGACCTTGACCTCCAAAGCACTTGAGACATGTCATACAATAAAATTAGCAAGACAATGAATTATGGAGTGGAAAGCAGGTTATCAGAAAGATAAGGTTTCGAAACAAATGTTTCAGACAGAAATCAAGTTCATTCTTAATATATTTACATAGATGTGTGCTTACCAGCCAAACCAAAACCTTGTGCTTGCTCCAAGAATGGGATGTGTCATTAGACACGAATGTAGTCATTCTTCTCATTATTTCATTGCTTGAAGTAGCTTCTAGCGAATAAATTAAGAAATATATGAGAATGTTAAAATGTGGGCTTATGATTAAAAAAAGAGTGAAGAATAATTGAATAATACTTTTTCTATGGCCAGATCATAATGTAATATTCAACATATAACCAGATCACCTTCTGATCCTTGAACATATAATTCTGGGGAGTTTTGAGGACTAAAAAGAATTATAATAACTTAAATTCCAAGAACAGCAGTGTTTTTACACTGGAAAGCATTAAATTAAAGTGTATCAAACTAGTACTCTTCAGTTACAGTGTTTCATTTCAAGGGTTGGTCAGGGTCTGATCTACTGGGAAGATCATCAAGACCTACAACCAATAGGAATATACATACTACTACAAACTATCAAAGCATGTAGTAGTCTACACGAGTCGGAAGAGGGTAACTGTTTCTATGATTAACAGGGATCAATATATCAAAAAACAAGTTGTAAAATTATATTTAAGTACCACTAGAACCTAAAGATAAATAAAATATTTACGAGACTGTCATATTTATTGTCTATAAGGCTATAACGCGATGTATCTCGTAAATAAAATGTTTACGAGACTTTGAACCATTTGATCATTTCAAGTACATCACATAATTAGTTTTTACTTGGCAGTATATGTTTTCTGGTGGTTCCTTGACTTCCATACATCGGCCTTTTCTTGAAAAATCTTTTTGCAAAGCTGAAATCCCCACTTCAATGACGAACTCATTTTGTTTTTGCATGTTCACTTTATGTAGCGAATGCATTGTATTGTGTACACACCACCGCCAATGAAACATACTTGAATTAAAGTTACATTGTGAATCCATTATTAAACTAAGAGCCTGAGAATAATTAATAACAAAGAACGATATTTGAGAGGGAATGCAGAGTCCAATCTTTAACTTTTAAAATTGTGAAGGACAAGGCAAGATATATGAATGCAGATTCATCCCATGGCACTATGATCCATATTGTTTGTTTGAATGCATTAATAGCACCAGAAGTTCATTACTAATTTACTATAGTATTCACCCATAAAATTGTTAAAATACATCTTATTTCCAATCAAGTTTGATAAATTATAGGCAATAAGTAACTAACCAAGCATAAACATCTCGTGAAACAGTGCCACCAAGAAAATAAAAATAAAAGAGATTACAAAACAATATCTTAACAGTTATTCAGTTCAATCCAGTCAAATTCATAAACTGAAACTAAAGCTCTTTTTCTTTTCATCAGGATGAAAATTTACAGATTAATCTCTTAGAGATGTGTGATGTTGTCTCAAGAAGTAAAAGATACCGTAAACTATAAAGTCACAATCACAAATATAAAAGTACCAAGGATTACTAGGATTCATTAGTTGTACCAAGGAAATCATATGGTGGATAAATGAAAGAACTATAACTTAACTTCAGGAATATTCATGAGTCAAATAAAGTGAGACAAACAAACCTTTAATCACAATTAGCATGTGTGTGTGCAACATAAAGTCACATATACATACATAGTTAGCAGGTTGTCATCAAATGAGAACCATTTCATTTAAGGCAGATATATTACCAACAGCTTATTAATTTAAAGCATCGAGTATGTTGTAGAGCTGGGACACTCAAACGATAACATAATCAACGAATCAGCCTGATACAGAGAGAATGGCTTAATTTACAAACATTGAAGTATGCATTAGTATATAACTACCCATGGATTAAAATTAGAGAAGCTACTGACCTGACTATATTGAGAAACATGCTCCTGCTCATAGAAACCACCTTAAATTGACATTAAATAAATCAAATATCCCCAAAATATCTCGCTCATAGAAACCACATTACAATGCTCAGGAAAACAAATGAGAAAAATACTTGAAATTAGGTCTCTTGAACTTTCGCAACTATCATTAAAGCAGAATTTGAGTACGGAAATAAAAGCTCGAGACACCGTAACTAGTTAAAGTCGAGAGAAATTTATGTGAAGAACCAAATCAATTCAACTAAATCAAAGAACCCATTAAGTCCAAGAAATTAATCGATTAAACAATCGATTGAACTATTAAAAAAATCCTCAAACCAAATCATTTGAAAAGTATCAAACCCAAATTTGAAGAAATAAGAGAGAGAGAGGGGGGAGGGAGAGGGGAGAGAGAGGGAGAGCGAGCTGGAGAGGAGAGAGAAGACGAAAATGATACCTACGAGTGGGGAGGGAAAACAGATTGACAAAAAGTAAGAAAGGGTATTACCTCAAATCCATTGAACAGTCTTCAAATCATAAAATGCCCTCATTTGAAGAAGCCCCAATTCGAAGAAGCAGTTGAGAATCCATCAAATAGAAGAACTGAGG